>NC_051413.1:3529989-3530273 GCF_015228065.2 Penaeus monodon
ATATTCCCCCTCTCTCCCCCTATTCTCCCATTCTGCACCCCACGTCGCCTCCTTCTCCCTCGAGGCATACCGTGAGACATGCATAAATGGTATAATTAATGCATGTCGATCCCTACTACCTAAATTCCCCTCTCCCTTGTCCTCTCCTTCTCTCCTTCTCTCCCTTTTTACCTTATCCTTTCCTTCTCGTCTTCCTTATCCCTACTCCCTACATTTCTATTTCTGTTTTCTCCCTTCCTCTCTCTTGCTTCAAACCCTTTCTACTTCCTTGCATTACCCTCCTC
>NC_051413.1:3530327-3531070 GCF_015228065.2 Penaeus monodon
GTACGTCGCTCTTCACCTTTTTTATTATTTTCACCTTTCTTATCTATAACTTTATCCCCCCCTCTTCTCTTCACCTCTTTACAAGTCTTCTCCATCCTTCGCTCTATCCATTTTTTTCATCTATCTTCCCTCTCTTTATCATACTCTCCTCTTCCCCTTTTTATTTATTTTCGACCATACTTCCTCCCTCTCTGTTCTCCTTTCCCTTAGCCTAGCTCTTTCTTTCTTTTCTCCCATTCTTCCTCTTTTCCTCTTCTCCATCCGGCCATACTTCCCCCTTCTTTCTTCTCCTTTGTCCCATCCTTCCTCCTTCCCTTCTTTAGCACACTCTTATTCCTTCCGTCCTTTCTCCGACTACGTTCCCTCCTTCTCTCTTTTCCTCCCCCTCATCCTTCCATATTCCTTCCTTCCTTTATCTCCTCTCTTTCATCCTTCCCTTTTCCTATCCATCTTCTCTCTTTCCCTCTTCTCTTCTCCTTCCCTCTTCTCGTCTCCTTCGTCCTTCTTCCTTCTGTCCATCTCCTCTTCGTGAACCTATACTCTAACATTAACGATGTGGCAAGCAGGTAGTTTATATGGTAATAAGTCATTAAGCATTTAAGTGCAGGAGTTAGAGTCAAGCCCCGGGCGAAAGCTGATCATTCGACCTGTTGGGTAATGTGAGATATTCATACACAGTGTCATTGCCTTGGTGGGGATGAGGGAGATTAGTAGACGAGCATGTGAGTAGATTTTGATTTTTG
>NC_051413.1:3531317-3531406 GCF_015228065.2 Penaeus monodon
CTTTCTTAAGTAAGGAAAATGGCATGTGTCATAATTCGCAGTGAGAATGGTCAGTGACGTGCGCAGATTCTCAGAAGGAAAAGGTGTTC
>NC_051413.1:3531450-3532372 GCF_015228065.2 Penaeus monodon
TCCTTGGTTGAAAAAGATAATTTTCTTTTCCTGATTTTTGACGAAAACGAGCTCTAATTCCCCTTCCCCCCTCCCCCTACCTTACGAATGGTGAAAGGGGAAATAACAAAGAGAGAATAAAGGGGGCGAGAGACGTACAGGGAAGGGACACACAGCTCAAGAAAAGGGGAAGAGAAAATGGAGAGAATTAAAAGAAAGTCGTCAGATGAGACTGATATAGGAGGAAGAAAAGAAGCAAATAGGCATAAAGAAAAGGAAGAAATATCAGAAGGATGAAGGAGACAGAGAAAAGAGAAAGACAAAAAAATAAAATGCAGATGATAAAAAGTAGAGGAAAGATGGAAGAAGTAAAAGATTGAAAAAAACGAACAAGGATTAAAAAGTGAAAAGAAAGACAAAGAATAACACGAGAGACTAATAAGATAAAACAGGAAATATCGAGAAAGAAAGAAAAAAAGACATGAAGAATAAAGACGTAGCGAAGACGAAGAAGAAAGAGCTTGAAGGGAGAATGAGATACAAAAAGAAAAAAAAAATGTATATAAAAAAATGCAAAAGTAGGTAAAAAACGAGAGAAGAAGGAATAAAAAAAAGAAAAAAGAAAAAGGAAATGAGAAAAGAAAGACTCAGAAACCGAAGAATAAAACGAAAAAAAAGATAACAAAACAGAAAAAGAGAGAAAAAATAGAGAAAGAGCAAAGACAAGAGATCCACAATACAAATTCCTCCACTCAGGTGCGACGAGCGAGCGAGACCCGAAGACCGGACGTGAGAACGAAGGTGAATCACAGGCTGGCGCAATAAATTCATTTTTGCTTTCCTATTGAATCCCAAATGAAACGGATTAGGAATTTGCATCTGAATCGCGGATTAGTCGAGAAAAGTGTTATCGCTTTGTTCAGTTTCACCGCTGGATCCTGTA
>NC_051413.1:3537213-3537395 GCF_015228065.2 Penaeus monodon
ACAATCCCCTGCCCACCGCCGCTGCCAAGACATCAACAAGATTGCAAAGAACGAGAATGCTGAAAATCTGGGACGAGAAAGTTTTTGATAACTGTGTTTCGTCATGTCTCTTGATTTAAAGTGATGATTTTCGCCCATTTATCTGCCAGCTATTCGTTACTATGTTATAAATAGATATAGGT
>NC_051413.1:3537594-3538097 GCF_015228065.2 Penaeus monodon
TAAAAAAAAAAAAAAGGTAACAGGCATCTGTCCTTGTCACATAAAGTTGGTTTGACAGCTTGGCCGGACTTGCGGTTCCAGTGGTTGATATATACTCCTCGCAGAGACATATCACGGGAGAGCACTTAATCATAGTAACTTAAGGACGGCGAGTAAGTGAAATACGGCTGACGGATTCCGTAGAGTTTTTCATATCGAATCGATAATGATTATAATTATTAGCTACACACCTCCTTCTTCATAGATAAGGGGAAGAGGACTATGTTCCTTCCACTTTCTTGCAAGAGGTGGTAAGGCTGTGAGGTTGCAAGGTTCTGGCACGTTAGGTTCCGGCCGAGCACAAATCAGATCAGGCTCGACTTTTGGGAAAAATTTACGAGGACAGGATCCAAGGACTTTGTATTTGTTTTGTGGGGACGCTGTTCTTTTAACAGGCCTGCGTTGTTTGTGTAAGATTGAGTCCCAGTGTTTATCTTTTCCGAATAGGCTTATGTGGTAGGCCT
>NC_051413.1:3538141-3538329 GCF_015228065.2 Penaeus monodon
AGTATCAGAATGCGGTTTTGTTTGTGTGTATATCGAGAGTTTTACATATATGTGGGCATGAGCGTATATGTACTATATTTTTTTTTCTTCTTGTTCTGTAGTGACTTTACAAGAATATTCATCATATGATTCTGTAATTTATATGATTCTGTAATAAATACATAAACAGGAAAGAAAAATATATATAT
>NC_051413.1:3538368-3538645 GCF_015228065.2 Penaeus monodon
TAGATATAAAAGTAATGAAAAAAATCAGATCAGTAGACTATCAAAAGAATACAAGTAACTGAAGAGGTAGATTATCAAATAAAGACGACCCAGTATTGACCTCTTCTTAAACATCTGTGGATGAGAAGTTAAAAGATATGACCAGGATCGGTCATTTCTCTTACTCAAGCGCAAGTAACTTCTGTGTGACCTGTGTTGACACTTAGACAATTGATAAGTTTCGAATGGAAATTTTTAAAGGGATGTACCGAATGCGCATCAGAATTAACGCTTCACT
>NC_051413.1:3539151-3539455 GCF_015228065.2 Penaeus monodon
TGATCATCGTCTATTCAAAAAGCTAACTGGGTTATAATCTATATCGATATCCATCAATATCTTTCATCCTATTATTCCAGCACAAAAAGCAGACAGGATCCAAGACATAGAAAGCGACATTCAAGAACAAAAAACGATGCACCCACAAAACACTGTCAGATGGCCAAGAAAATATAATATATGATAAAAAAAAAATGAAAGGAATAAATGAATAGATGAATATAAATCTTCATAAATTAAATCTTTCGATAAATGGATGGACAATAGATGATAGGATAAATGACAGAAGAACTAGAATGTACAC
>NC_051413.1:3539958-3540136 GCF_015228065.2 Penaeus monodon
ACGAGTATAAGAAGAAAGTGAAATGTCGAGAATATGTTATCATTTTCGTTTTGATGTGAACACACGTCATTATCCGAGAATGAACTTTAACATGAAAATAAGAATGAAAAAAGAAGACCAAGTAAGGTTCTCTCATACGAAAGGTGAAAAAGGATTTGCGTAGGTATTCTTGGGGACA
>NC_051413.1:3540155-3540701 GCF_015228065.2 Penaeus monodon
AAGGAAAGAGCGGATGTTTTCCGTTTGTTTTGTTTCTGTTTCACTGTCTTTTTTGTTTTTTGTTCTTGTTTATTTTTAGTTTTCTTTCTCTTGCTTTTTTTACTCTCTCTCTTCTTAATTTCCGTTATCCCTAACTTTTTTTTTTTGCTTTATTTTGTTCTGTTGTTACATTTTATAATCAATTGACTTTTCGTCTTTTCATCTTTCAATAGTACTTCACTTTCCTCATCACTCCTTCATTTCTTTCTTTCTCTCCATCATTATCAATTAACACACTTTCGTCAATATTCACTCACTCTGTTTTGTTATATCTTTCTCTTTTTAATTAATTCTCTCTCTTCATCACTTTTTCTCATTCTTCTCCCTTTATCTCTTGATGATATCACTTCCCTCAGATATCTTTTCTCTTCTTTTTCTTCTTCCCTCTCTCTCTTTTTAATTACTTCACTCTCGTCTGCACGCACTTCTTCTATTTCTCCTCTTCCTCTTTATCATAACTAACATTTTGAAGAAAGATATTTACCAGTGATATCATTCCTTCAGATA
>NC_051413.1:3540738-3540852 GCF_015228065.2 Penaeus monodon
GATTAATCCACTTTCGTTATCACTCACTTTTACTTTTCTCTTCTCCTCCTCTTCATCATACTTATTACTATTTAGAGAAAGATACTTACCGGTGATATTATTTCCCTCCGACAT
>NC_051413.1:3540928-3541151 GCF_015228065.2 Penaeus monodon
ATCATACCTGTCATTCTCAAACAGAGTTTAGAGAAAGATACTTACCGGTGATATCACTTCCCTCCGTTAATCCGCGATTCAGATGTAAATTCCTAATCCGTTTCATTTGAGATTCAATAGGAAAGCAAAAATGACTTTATTGCGCCCGAGTGTGATTCACCTTCGTTCATGAGTCCGCTCCTCCGGTCCCGCTCGCTCGTCACACCTGGGAGCTTCCCTCTCT
>NC_051413.1:3541334-3541973 GCF_015228065.2 Penaeus monodon
CGGTAAAAACATGTAACCGTATAATCAGTTTTTTGTATCAGGAATAAACACACAAGAAACCGAATAAAAACAAAAACACCCACATCCCTGCCAGTAAGGCATAACCCCACCAATCAAGATGAACAAATACTCAACATAAACTAGTGACAAGGCGTTAACATAATACTATGTTGATATCAGCTAACCCACACAGCACATGTCATGAACTTACGTAACTGCCGTGGTTAGGGAGCCAGTGTCGTTTACAGTCAAGCACAACGCATGGTTCACATACACTTATGTCATTCCAGAGACCAGCGTTGGACATGTCGTGGCCTTGCTAATGCTCGCTCCTACGTTCGGTCTGGAAATTAATAGGTAATAGTCAGTGGATATAATTAGTTCTCCGAGTCACCGTAGTATCAGTAACCAATATAGAAAAAAACACTGTAATTTAAAACCTAAAGCTGAATGTCTCAAAGCACTGCCAGTTGAATTGTGAGTTTTATCATTGCAATGTAGGGAGAAATATATTCATTTTTTTATTGTCTTGCTCTGCTTTCAATAATAAGATCAAAGATTTATCAAGGGATATGCACATGCGCATACCTGTTGCAAAAGAGAATAATAGGGTGTAAATTGGTGCAAAAAATGTTTGCC
>NC_051413.1:3542782-3543106 GCF_015228065.2 Penaeus monodon
CAGTCTTCAAGATAGTCAGAAAAAATCCTATATGGAACAATGTAAGAAAAAAATGAAGGTAATACCACTCTTTCTTAACATTCAAAAGCGAGAAATGAGTTAACAGACCTTGAAATAAGAGCGAATGGGGGCCCAGTCCTATTTCATGCTTTGGGAACAGGAGGAATAGGCGGACTTTAGAGGTAAATATGATGTACGAATTCATATGTATTTGGGTGTAAAGACTAATGACTAGGGACGGTATGCTTGTACAATATAATCACACGCAAAGAAAAGAAACAACAACAATAAAATTACATGTAAAGTGCCCAATTCCAGAGACAG
>NC_051413.1:3543252-3543674 GCF_015228065.2 Penaeus monodon
GACTATTGACAAAGATGATTTCCACCAGCTGTATTCGTTTAAATAATACAAACAAAAGATAGATCTTCACCTGCTATGTGCATGAACCCTACTCTTTATACAGGATTTACAGGATCTTAGATTAAGTAAAAATTCAAAACTAGATTACAAACGATAATCTTAACAAATAACACACACGTACTCCAGTTTACATTCTTGTTGGAAAGTCAAACATTGACATGAAGTAAAAACAATAACTCATAAGTGTTTGTCAGTAAATAAACAGGCCAGAGAAAGGAAAGCGAAGATGTTGTTTCTGACACGTGCTGGGAGAAAGGCAGGAGAAGACAGCTGCTTCTGACATGCAACTTTCAGCGGAGACACAAATGAGGACACTGCAAGGCATCAAGGTGAGGGTTTCAAGCACGTGCGGCTATAAACTT
>NC_051413.1:3544577-3544731 GCF_015228065.2 Penaeus monodon
ATCGGACGTTGACATTATTTTTTCCCCTTAAAATTATATTCATTTGAGTGTAGCCTTCATTTATGGAAGAAAGTGATTCTATGCTTGGAATCAAATTCCTTGTGACTGCGTAATTGAAATCAATTCAGTTTAGTTTTGAACACACTCGCAAACG
>NC_051413.1:3546311-3547148 GCF_015228065.2 Penaeus monodon
TCAACTACGAGGTAATCATCCAAATAATTTCAGTAAACGTACAGCGATAGGAACTGTGTTATCCTTAAAAGAATGCTAATAACTGGAGTCGTTTCCTTTCGCTTTACTTATAGTCATATATCATGGAAATATGCCTATAGAAAAGACTATACAATGTTCCATTTATGCAATATGTTTTGAAAGTTGATCATAAGTGCTAATTAAGTCTTATGAGATGATATCAGATACTCTAGTGTATAGCTTCTGAAACTTCGTGATACCAAAGTTTGTTCCTCACTGAACTGATCAATATCTTTATTTTCGTGCTTAATACCACGGCTTACTGGGTTTTCGTACCTTTATGATTTCGTTTTCGCAAATCAAAGATAAGATTCTCAAAAGCTTAATACATTCGAAAAAAGCATGCAAGGCGTGTAAGAATGTTATTTTGAATACGTAATTTCAAATCAACAAGTTTGGTATGTTATATATTAAGGAAAGTGTCTTTATCATTATATTTGGTACAATCGGAGGTACGTTTAATTCTAATATACTGTTTCTATAAAAAAAAGACAAATATTGTTTGATATTTTGCATATAGATTTTCTCTCAAACAACAGAAGAAGTGGCATATGATCTAGTTTCCTTTGTCAATTTGACGTGTTGATAGACAATTCGTTTCGATAAAGTATCAAGATATATATGAAGTAAACAATGCTAATAATTCTCTATGACTATATTGTAGTTTGTAATCATTGACTGCAAAATGCTGACAGTCGAGGCAGTTCCTCATGTCAACTTAACGAAGACCTTTTGCCCAGAACAATCGTGTGGAAGACATGCGGATTCGCTTGTGCT
>NC_051413.1:3550491-3550767 GCF_015228065.2 Penaeus monodon
TATTTCTGCTACTCTGGTCCCCGCCCTCAGTAAGGATAACAGAAGATAAGTAGCCCTCATTCGGATGACAAAGAATTTACCATTTCCTTTTCCTGTTCCAACCACAAACACACAGCCACTCAACCTTTGGGAAACGTAAAAAGCAGGTACACTCAAACCCACACACAACCAAAAGCGTTTACACAAATACATATGTACGTTGGAAATGCAGAGGCAAATGGACAGTAAAATTAATAGATTTATGAATGGATTGGTAATAGATAGGATGATAACCAA
>NC_051413.1:3550838-3550936 GCF_015228065.2 Penaeus monodon
AATGATAAAATTAGATGTAGCTATAGGTTAAGGCCCACATCATACCGGCATATACAGTAGGGTGTATGGATATAAACTTGATATTGAGCACATAGTAT
>NC_051413.1:3551076-3551167 GCF_015228065.2 Penaeus monodon
GACGAATTGGTTGATACTTGCATTATGAAATAGAAGGGTCATGAATGTATACAGATACACGGAATTACAGACGAATAAATCTGCAAATTTA
>NC_051413.1:3551208-3551522 GCF_015228065.2 Penaeus monodon
TGGCAAATGATAACAAGCAACAAATTACCAACGCCAGCAGCAACAGCAACGATATCAACTTACAACACTAAATGAAACATCAAAATATCACCATAAGCTTATAACAAAAACAAATAAAATGCCAACACAAATATGAACATACAACAGTAAGAAATTGTGCAAGATTTATAGCAAAGGAAACAACCATTGCAATAGGAGCTTACAACATCGATGAATAAAGCTTTATCATCATGAATAAGGACAGTAACAGCTACATGAAGGTATATCATCAAGAGTAAAGGAAGTAAATGTTCTGCGAGTAGAAATTTTCTTAA
>NC_051413.1:3553094-3553857 GCF_015228065.2 Penaeus monodon
ATAAAACATCACTGTCATTTCTCTTTCAATCCGATATGCGATGTGTAATCACTGTCAAAATTTCATAATCGATACCCCTTATGCTACTACAAACACTCATCAGAAACAGAACACTTGACTATTATGGTAATAATTATGTGAATATCCTCTTATTCTTCTCATTATTATTCATCTCCACACGCCGAAGCCCCCCCCCCCCCCAAAGAAAAAATCTTTTCTCAACTTCCTCACTCAATCACTATGCGTTTTCCCAGTCTATCTAGCAACCGGACTTACCTGGTCCATCTCTATGCGCATGTGCCAAATTCACCGCTGCCACCTTACCTCTTGTGAGGCTTTGTCCCAACTCCGACGGACTTCCTTTGGAATTAAACGGAACTAAGTGGTGTAGACGAGTGTGTTTTTTTTGTTGTTTCATCGTATGCTCCTGATCTTTTACAGGAAGACTTTTCGTGACTGATATAACAGTTGATGTACTTAAGATATTACTTTCTGCGTAGTTGTAGCGTCTTGTCCCTCAGACCTGTTTCCTTGGACAGGTAGTATAAGCATTAGCAGGGCTGCTATTTGATTGCGTTACAGCATGTATACAATCTACATATTTGATGTTATCTTATCATCGCAATATCACTCCGTTCAAGAAAATATTATAACCGTCTATATCTAATAGTTCCTCTTTCGAAAGTTTAATGGGTTTTAACTTTTTGTAATTTCTGAATTCATTTTCGCGATGTTTCGTGCTCTGGGTAGATAAAAGTGACCT
>NC_051413.1:3553893-3553976 GCF_015228065.2 Penaeus monodon
GTTCTGTATCAGGAGGCTATTCTTATATGGAGATTCAAAGGCTTCCTTTCTTATCAATCAATGCATTAATTGCCTGTACACCA
>NC_051413.1:3554172-3554748 GCF_015228065.2 Penaeus monodon
CTTTTCATGCATTTCCTTTGTTCCTTTATCCGTCTAGTCGCTCCGAACTGTTGGTAACATGATGTTCATATTTTTATAAAATCTCCTGTCACTATGCCGTGTGTGCTTAACATATTTGTATAACAAATAAACTTCCTTATAGAAATCATGTAAACTCAGAGAACATATTCAAGTTTCTTGATCTTTTCTCTTTTTAATACCTTTTTGGATTTATATCTAGTAACTCTATCCTCCACTATCTAGTCTATTTGCTTTTATTGCCTTTAGTTTACTGCTTTATGATCCCCGTCTTTCACAATATCAGACACCTCCCTTTCATGACCGTGACATAAAGATCATAGTTTTATTCCGAAGGGATCATACAAGTGCATGATCCTTCCATGCTATTTCACGTAACTAAATCTTCCTGCGATACTGAACTATTCATCATTTATAAGGTATCGCAGTAAAACTCTTTTGATGACTGAATATAGAAAATTCTTAGAATAGCAATTTTGTCTATAATAAAAGATTTTAAAAGCCTTTAATGATGTGTAATAACTTTGAATAACGAACAGCCACTGATACACATACACG
>NC_051413.1:3554814-3555108 GCF_015228065.2 Penaeus monodon
ACTCCTTAAATTATCTGCATTTAATGACATAAAAAAAAACTTTATGCAATTCAGTCGTTTCTGCATCACGTTGCATGCGAGTCGCTCTCAAGGATTTCAGGACCTCGGCTGGGCCTCGTGGAATCCTTTGCTCCGACTCGACTCTGAAGGATTCATTTGAAATACTGTGAAGCACTTTTGGTCTCTGAGGATTCGAGATTTCTTCTTAATAATGAACGGTTTTTATTTTCTCTTATTCGGGTAGTGCGTTTTCTTTGAAGATATGGAACTCATTTCGTCTGTATCCTTATATGC
>NC_051413.1:3555263-3555593 GCF_015228065.2 Penaeus monodon
ACTATATGGATTTATTAGTCCTTATATCTATCTACTCATTATCAGTCATATTAACTACCCTTCATTTTGTCTTCGCATTAACTTGGTTTCCAGTGAAGCGTCGATCTTATTCTTGAGGTTCTTGAGGTCTTGCGTATGAATGGACCTTAACGCACGTGTGGCAATGTTTATAAAGGCTATATGCAGTTTCCTAAACAACTTCCTTGAATATCAGATCATATTGTAGGTTTATACAATGACTTGCTTTACTCTCTAAACAAAGGGGTTGAAAAGAATATGTTCACAGAATAGCAGAAAGGAAATATCTCAAACCAGTTACCTTTCAACAAC
>NC_051413.1:3556791-3558370 GCF_015228065.2 Penaeus monodon
ACAGAGAAAATGAGCAATAAAAAAAACACAAGTAACGCCTAAACGCAATCTCACCAGAAACAGCAAGAGGTGAAATAAGCGAAGTAACAGAAAGAAAAACGACAGGCGGGAAGCCCCCCCCCCCCTTCCACCAGTAGCGCCCAACCGCAAGAGGAGTGATGAAAATTACCACCACGTGCCCGGGAATGGCCAGCCTGAGAGTAGTAACACGGCGTTTGTTGTGATCAATAATAACTACAGTCAAAACATTATAAGACAGGAACGTCTAACTCAAATAATGTGGATTGGGTTTAATCTCGTAGGAAAAAGAAACGAGAAAACAAAAAAAGGCAAAGATCTAATGCCAAAACCATGCAGGGGGAATTTAAATCAAAGGTGTTGAATCTATCCATAATAAAATGTCATACAGACACACAGGAAGCAGATATCGAGAAGCATTAGCTCGTTAACTTTACCTGAGGTGGGCGATGTGAATGCATTCAAAGCGAAAATGCGTCATTCATATTATTCCAAATTCACTTTTTCTCTTCAAGGGAAGGTATTTGTAGCAGAAGATTATTTGAAGACTGGTTCGTTCCCTAGCCCCGTGAGGGTCTTTTTAAATAGAAACAAGTACAAAACCTCACAACCTGAGCGGGATGTTTGACCAAAATGACTCGTCAATAATAGCTAACACAAACCTACAGAACACTTCCTAAAATTTATCTTGCAAATGATTGCTGCCTCACTAACAAAATAGATAATCTCGACGTCGTAATGAAACAAAATACTGTCGACATTGCAGTAATCACAGAAACATGGATCAAAGATGATACATTAAACTTCGGATCCATACAGTGATAACACTCATAAACTTCATTCGTAAAGGCAGAAAAGATGGTGGCGGTGGTATTTACATCAGAGACACAATCCCATTCAGCATTATAAAATCTACCAGACCTCCAACTGACGACCTTGAAACTTTATGGCTTGCAACTCGACCCAGAAAATTACCTTGGGAAATCAGTGTGCGGGTAATTTGCAGGATGTATTTCCCACGCGTGGGAAAAAATACCTTGGACAAAATCATAACAAAGAAAAGAACCTTTTTCTATGAAAGTCCAGCTTCCCTTCTCCCTCTAGACAATAGTGTGTATCTGTCGCTGTTCTGGGTACCATGCACCCACGCAGTTAAAGGGAACAAAACTCATACGTAGACACCCTAGTTCTAAAATTCGCGGGTCCAGATCATGGATTACACAGCATGACTCGGCCAACGTTCTCAACACCCCCGGTTCGAATGTTAAGTGCCAACTATTCTATAAAGCAGTCTGTAATCAAGTTGACAGCTGCTTCCCCTTAAGAAGGGTTACCAAAAGAATCAAAGACCTTATCTTAGCAAGACAAAAAGTCTACAAAACCAGAAAAATTGATGCAACAAAGTGCGTAGCAAAAAAAAAGGGGTGACAGTCAATAAGATCTGCTGATAAAAAAACATCATAAACAAATAATTGATAAAATCAGTGAAGCAAATCTGAAATAATTGCTTCGCCACATTAGGAACATAATTGGCAACAAAAGAAACGACATTTACCTCTCT
>NC_051413.1:3558453-3558894 GCF_015228065.2 Penaeus monodon
CAGCTTACTTACCCTCGCATCTTCTCCAAGCAATTGTAAGCGAATACGAAGTGTATCAGCATTTAAAAAGGATAGCAAAATGTAAATCTCCCGGCCCTGACGATATCCTGCCAAGATTACTACGATAATTCGCCCCCGAGCTTGCCACTCTCTAGCGATATCCTCCATCACTGAGGGCGAGGTACCTGACCTATGGAAGGGTGCTATCACAGCCCCATTTCCCAAAACAAATCCATCTAAATCTTTCGATGACTTCACGCCTATATCGTTAACCCCTATCCCATGGAAAATATTTTAAAAAATTGCGAAGGAATTGTGGAAGGCATTTGCCTCCAAATTAGATCGTCGCTAATTCGGAAACATCAAAAGAAGCTCCACTGTTCACTACCTGGTAGACCTTATCAATTACATGACATCAAACATAAACAAGCAAATAACCAT
>NC_051413.1:3559109-3559634 GCF_015228065.2 Penaeus monodon
TAAGAAGTGCATAAGAATAATATTTAAATTCAGCAAACTAGCCGACTGTGATAGTGCTCTGAAAATAGGTAACGAACTTTTAACTATCAAAATTAAAATCCTTCGGTACATTCCAAAATAACCTACACCGCAGATTCAGCCAATTTGTGAATATGCAGCACCACTCTGGCATTCGTCCGTTACCAACTCTGAAATATCTAAATTAGAAACGCTCCAGAAAAGACCACTGCGCATCATAATTGGATCGTACTACATTTCACATACTGATGCGCTAAATCAGCTGCAAATCCTCTTCTTAGCAGACCAGAGAAAATTCTTAACACAAAACTTTGCTTACACCAACCCTTACATCCGCGAGACATCGGAATCTGCTTCCTGACTTACGTCAATCAATCTCCGTGGGGATGTAAAAACAAGTTATGTGAACTAGATATTTATATGTCAACTGTACCCTGTTGTATTAGACATTTACCCACTTTGTTAAATAAAATTTTTACTTCTGTAACTATGATTTTACTAAATACT
>NC_051413.1:3559820-3560070 GCF_015228065.2 Penaeus monodon
TCGCGCGTGCGCGTATTTACTTGTCGTTTTGTCTGTTCAATCGGCCGAGCCTTGTTCGTGGTCCGGCCCGCCTGCGTCCAGGTGAGCCTTTCACCTAATGAGCCAATGCTCAGGTAAGCTCCGCCCATTCTCCTCTTTCTGGAAAGGTCACGGGTCGGATGAGAGCATTCGGATGCTGTACATGAGGAGATATTACATCTCTTAGAAGGCCAAGAGGTCACTCCGTGCTGGCATGAGAGCGGCGTGGGCG
>NC_051413.1:3560109-3560212 GCF_015228065.2 Penaeus monodon
AGACGGCTCCGGAATATGAAAGACTGTGATGGATTACCAACTCTTCGGCCATACTTTCAGGGATGCGCTTGTGTGTATACATTTCAGATTGCTGGTGTAAGCA
>NC_051413.1:3560496-3560663 GCF_015228065.2 Penaeus monodon
ACGGTGTGCCTTGGTCTTCTGTGTTACAATTTTTATCATAGCCAGTAAAGTACAAATAAATTTGTTTTTTCTTTTCTTTTTTCAATGATTATTTTAAAGTATAGGAATTGAACACAAGGGCATTTTCCCGGTCAAAATCCATATTGTTCGTCTGAAGTTTCATCATG
>NC_051413.1:3560796-3560905 GCF_015228065.2 Penaeus monodon
AAAAAAATGGTATTACTAGTGATAATAACATCACAACAATGCAAAAGATTCGTTGGAAAAAATGTTAAGAGGAAAATGTACAGACAGAGAAAAAGAAAAGAAAAAAAAT
>NC_051413.1:3560939-3561578 GCF_015228065.2 Penaeus monodon
GATATCTCCTATTAGTGATGATAACACTGCATAACCGTAGAGAGTGTTACAATTTATATAATTCAATAGATAAAGAACACATAGGAAATGCGCAACTAGCCTCTACAACAATCTTCTGCAACAATATGGAAACTGTAATTAAATTGCTGCACCAAGCTATTGTATGCAGAGGGGAACAAGCACTTTAATCTAACAATGCTTAATAACTAACCAATAACCTAACACAAGGTCATTAAGCACTAATAACCACGCACTTTGCAGGTGAAATATCTAGGTAATTTTCCCCAGATTGAGCTCCCTTCCCCTCGTTTGGCCTCCCCTCTCCCTGAAGCTTGTATTTTCTTCTCCCCTCTTCCCCCAACTTTTCGTTATCTGCCCTCCCTATTTACGTCACTCCCTCCTCTCGCCAATTATCTGCGCTTGATCCACCTAGCACTTCTTGCCCCATGCTTATGTTCTAATCACTTAAGTTCGATTTTTCCCCTTTTTATTCCTTCCTCTCTTTATCCACCCCGTTTCTATTTCCATTATTCCCCACTTCATAAGTATTGTTATTTTTCATCATCTTTTTCGTTTTTTCTCCTATCTCTACCCTTCTCTCCTTTTCATCCCCTTCCTTACTGTTTTACCCTCTTTGTT
>NC_051413.1:3561773-3562014 GCF_015228065.2 Penaeus monodon
ACCCTAAACCCCCCCTCTTGGTTCATAAAGGAGTGTACTGGGGTGCTGTAACTCGCCTGGGGATTCACTAATTATGAACAGGTATGTGACCGGCTCAGGTGTGTTAATTATACGTGGCCGTCAGTGTTTTTACCTGTAAATTGAAAATACAGGCAGGTATCTGTGGGCGATCGGGCTAGAAAAAAGGGCTGCGAAAAGAGTCTCACTCATGTGGGATTTGTGAAGCATATTTAATTAAGCA
>NC_051413.1:3562555-3562628 GCF_015228065.2 Penaeus monodon
AAAAGCCGATGTATGACACGCATTCCTTATTGTTTATCATTCAGTCTGTAAGTATAATATAGTCAGTCATAAC
>NC_051413.1:3562823-3562890 GCF_015228065.2 Penaeus monodon
TAATTTATATGAATGAATTACAACAGACGAATGAAAGAAATGTTTAGAATTTTTCTCTTTTGATATT
>NC_051413.1:3562937-3563517 GCF_015228065.2 Penaeus monodon
CCGGACATATAATTCAAGCATATTACCACAAATCCATAATATCCCCTATGTTCAGTGTCAAACACAT
This sequence comes from Penaeus monodon, assembly GCF_015228065.2. NCBI lineage: Eukaryota > Metazoa > Arthropoda > Malacostraca > Decapoda > Penaeidae > Penaeus > Penaeus monodon. The sequence goes on from NC_051413.1 coordinate 3,563,005, forward strand.
AATGCTTCGAATATGATATCACAAATATATTTTATTCCAAATGTATAAACACAACTACTACTCATAGCTCTCACCTTCAGTATCAACCTATATATCACCAATACGGCAAATATTCAGAGATTGATATCAATATCTCCCTTTTTAGCACACATACACACACAAATCCTCAATATTTGTGTATTCAGATTCAATAAACTTGCAACTCATGGCAATTTTCCAACATCATTCAAAGCATCGTTTAGTTAAGACCATCAAACATATGTCAATACATATCCTCCATGCAGCTGGTGAGGAAGTACTTTCCTCTTCATAAACTGCATTTTTATCAGTATTTGTGTTATTTATTGTCACTCTCGTGTATACTCTGAATAATCACGAGGATATGTACAACACGTAGAGAACCGTTTATGTCGAATAACGTGTGAAAACTGCAACAATGTTAAGTAAACAAGAAGCCGTCAAAACACTGCGGCATCAAGTCGGAGGCAAAACAGCATCTCCTCAAAATACATG
>NC_051413.1:3564553-3564895 GCF_015228065.2 Penaeus monodon
TTATTCTAGACACCCATCATCAATATGATTCTGGTCATTTCGAACTACAGTATATATCATATTATTGGTCTGAGAATAATTAATTGGAATATCACCTTTTGAAATGCAGTAGCGTCGAGTTTGGTGACTTCGCAAATTGACTTCCCACATATTTTTGTCCATAACAAGTAGGGAGTGGTGAATTCTTTGATTCTGATAATGATGTGTGTAATTGGTTGGTTAATGAAGTGATTGGCACTTGTCCTTTTAATTCTTTCCAAATGGGGGGGGGGGAGGTCTATTTCCCGTGTATAAAAGGGTACAGTATATTTTTGATAGTGTTCATGGCACTTTGTATGTGCG
>NC_051413.1:3565035-3565530 GCF_015228065.2 Penaeus monodon
CCGAATTGAAAGAAGAAATGTTAGGAAGTGTCCACAGGATTAATTAAGTGAATATTTTTTCAGTTCTAAGCTAGGATGTCAGCACAACACATTACACTTCTTACTTAAAGTTCGGATGGGATCCGATGTGGCAAAGACTTTGAGAGTGTGTTTGCGTGTGTGTATCAAAAAGTATCATTTGATATCAATAAATTCTGAATATCCTTGCAATGTATGCGTTACAATTATTTCCTTTTCCCAAAGTGATAAACAAAATGTTGAGACTTTATCCTTCACATTCACAATCGCAATATCCACATCATGTTTATCTTCTACAATCACATTTCTTTCCATACGGGAGTTTATATAAAAGATATGAAAGATGCAAAGATGCAATAAGACGTATTCGTAAGGCAGAACTTTGTTCCTTGACCTTCTGTTAATTCTGCCTTTGCTGGTAAGACCTTGTCAGCAGAACAAACAGGATGAGACGATGCAAGGGCAACAACGGGAATA
>NC_051413.1:3565818-3565967 GCF_015228065.2 Penaeus monodon
AGCAAAATCCCTCTGATTGACTTGGTTTATATGAAAAATAATCATATCTCACACTGTTGACCTATATTCTCATCTTCTCACTTCAGTTTCCCCCTCATTAACTACGCACAGATCTCAACCCAAATACGAACAAATTAGTTAATTTCGAA
>NC_051413.1:3567185-3567502 GCF_015228065.2 Penaeus monodon
TAACCTCTACACATACATCGGCGTAGGTGAATGTGCACCGTCCGAATTTGATACTGGCATCGAAAACCCCGAGTGGAGTTGAACCAAACTCTCGCATCTCCCATTACGCTGCTGTGCAAGCTGGGTACATCAAGTTGCAATGCAAACATCAGAGTAAGGTTCCCGACCAAAAGAATCAGTTAAAAGTGGATTCCCGCTTTTGCACAAGATGAAACAAACGGGATCAATATAGCCTCCAGGGCATCTCGGGCGGGAATCGGGACATTCCCATGCGGCAGCCAGCGATTTTCCCCGAAGACCCACCGCCAGCCTTTCCC
>NC_051413.1:3568517-3568817 GCF_015228065.2 Penaeus monodon
GAGCTCTGCGTGGCCTGGGACGGGAGCCGCACCAGGCAAGGCGGCCAGCCATCAGTTGACGTTGTGCAGCCGTGAGAGGTGGACGTGCAGGCGTCGCTTTCGTGAACCCGTGTGGCCTACCCGCCTACTGACCGTACCGTGTGTGAGTTTACTTTCCGGGGGAAGTAAACTCAATGTGAACCCTTTTTTTCAGTTCCACCTAAGTGCTGGGATCAGGCCAGAGCATCTCCTTCGCCGACGAGTGCTCGCCCTTTCTCCTTTCTTCGACAAGAAACTAGCAGGTAAAATACGAAATGTGAA
>NC_051413.1:3568854-3569805 GCF_015228065.2 Penaeus monodon
ATGCTAAACTGATAAGAGATAGGATATCAACATTTTCATAAAGTTCAAGTTTTCTTTTATATCATCAAGCTATTAGGACAGGAATCCATCTTATGATAAAAAAGGAAAAAAGGAAATCCAATGTAATTAATTGATTAATCATTTTCTTTCATGGAAACATTACCATTTCCTTTCCGATCACGACCCAAACATGTACGTGTCTCAGTGTGTGTCTGTGTATGCATGTGTACGTATGTACTTGTAGGTCAGGAAGAGACAGAAGGGAAGAAAGAGGTTATAACGTCTGTAGGAATACCATTTATATATAGAGTTCGAAGGCCCTACAGATTCCGTGAGAGCCCAGCGAGAAGGGAAAGATGTCTGGAGGGCACTGTGCAGGATAGTGGGTGTAAGCACAGCCGCCTGGCCAACCAATCTTAAAGTGTGATCGCCCAGGACTCACGCGCTCTGCAGTGGCCCCGTGCCACACCTCATGCTGGACGTGTCTGCCTCTCATTATCATACACTCCATGAGGGGATAAAGCCTTTTGTTTTGGGCGTGTGAGAGGGCCCAGTCCTCATAGTTCCATAGCCGGGGGGGGAGAGGGGTATGGTAAAGTTACGGTGTCAAATCCTAGTCTGATTCTTCTCATGGCAGAGTGGCATGACTGCTCTTTTCCACGGTGGCAGTTCATGACTGTCATCTACGGACCACTGTACTCGACAGAATCCTCATGTTGCTAACACAAACTCCATCTCTGAAACCACCTTCCTACAGACGTATCTGCTCCTACTCAGGATATACCATAACTTACCCTATCCTCGCCACAAGCGCAAATCACACACTGCCATGCAAATGCTATCTCATCAACCCCATTTTCCCTAACACGGTGAAAATAACGGTAACCAATTCCCACCTCCTTTCAATCCTCTCTTCAACACCCACACTCACGTTTCTAATCATAGTATCCA
>NC_051413.1:3569854-3570066 GCF_015228065.2 Penaeus monodon
ACGATAGAAAAGTATCATAGCCTAATTGCTGTATCCTCTGTGACCATTTTTTTTCTTTTCCTTTTTACCTTTTTTCCGTCTTTTGTCTTTTTTTAGGACTGCATTGAGGGTCGTCATAAACAAGCATTCGATTCAGTCAGCCTCGTGCTTGATAAGGGGGCATCATTAGCGGATATTTTCAATAGCTGTATACAATATCTCGTAATCCTTTT
>NC_051413.1:3573329-3573600 GCF_015228065.2 Penaeus monodon
ATAAAAAACTACTATTAACTCTGTTAATCTGATAGATATGAATCAATGCTATCGTTTAGAGAATATTCGCTGAACCCTGAAGATTTTTTTTTTATTAAAGCTTAAATATTTATTTGCCAATTACTAGGAGGAAAAAAATGGAAATATATACATTAATAACCAGAGGACTAAAATATGCAGGTAATATAAAGATATTACGATTTTGTACAACTGAATGTTATAAGAATTATTTTTTTTTATCAAATTCATCTTAATAACAAAAGCGACAAAG
>NC_051413.1:3573676-3573771 GCF_015228065.2 Penaeus monodon
CTTCTACCACCAATTTCCCGTTAATGATTGTATTTATTCTTATAATTATCAATGAAAAAACATTGCAATTTGACAGATTAAAGAATGGTACTGAT
>NC_051413.1:3576982-3577406 GCF_015228065.2 Penaeus monodon
ATTGTATTTTGTTTATTGGCATCAAATTAAAGTAATTTTTTACACTGGAATGTTGACCTACATATTTACTACAATTACAAATACCGCTAGTTTCAGGCATTCCTCTGAACACCAAAACTAATTCAAATTATAATTCTATTAAGCTAAACAAATCTCACTCTATTGGTGAAACACCTCCCCAGCTAACACTTTATATCACCGACCTTATTCATCATACTACAGCCATGAACACCATCATAAAAACATATCAGTAATGTTGTTATGTATTACTTGTCTGCGCCGTCCGGGCAACGTTATTCCCTCACCTTTAAAAGTAAGGCGACTGCTGTTGGCGAATAGTTTTTATCAGACGCTCTTCTTAGGCACTGCGAGGAGAGGACTTTTCAACGAATTCTCGATCTGTATATTGATGTACATCCGAGCG
>NC_051413.1:3578586-3578798 GCF_015228065.2 Penaeus monodon
TTTACAACCTTCTCCAAGGTATTAAAGAAGCTCCTCCCGCCTTTAGTGGTTTTCGAACTCTTGTTAAAGTCCGCGTTGTGGCATTATGCAAAGGGAGGCTTCTGAGTATCCCCAGCGTATCCAGCTGACAGGCATACTTCATAGACACAGCCTGTGTGTGTCTGAAACATACTATCGCCCTCTTTGTTGCACGTCGTCTCAGTGGACTTGGA
>NC_051413.1:3578825-3579165 GCF_015228065.2 Penaeus monodon
GCCTGTAGGGATTAAAGATAATGGATAAGACGTTTTTTATTGTATATAAGTATTGTGTGGATGTATTGGATATGTGTTCAGAAAGAGTATAGTTTCTAAATGTCTAAATGTTATTAATGTGATAACAGCTATTACGAGGAAATATATTGGATGTCCACTTATTCATGGACACCCTTATATAAAATGCAAACAGTATAAGCGTGTTTTGTGCTATACCCCGTCATCAAAAATGCTAATAGAATAGAAATTAAGAACAAGAACAACAACACACATGAACTTTGTATAAACGTTAATAAGAGTAGAATGGTATAATAAATATCGACAATGAAAAGCATTCCCA
>NC_051413.1:3579327-3579631 GCF_015228065.2 Penaeus monodon
AAAAGCGAGGCGAAGCAGGCAAGGTAGAAGCAACATAGATGTCTGCATTATTCCCCAGCGCTGCAGTTGTAATGATGGCAGCTCAAAGTCCGTCACGGCCTGCAGCATATAAGTGCAACAAGGCCCATAACACCAGCTGGACGCTTGATATCGTGTTGGTTTTGGAGTGTGCAACTTGCTGTTCGAAGATGCCGCTCTGCCTGGCCGCGCCCGATAGACCACGGCGGTGCGCGGGGCATAAAAGGAGGGTAAAAAAGGGAGAGAGAGAAAGACTGACAGAAAGTTATATTTTAAGAATAGAATC
>NC_051413.1:3579900-3580090 GCF_015228065.2 Penaeus monodon
TCCGTAGCAAAAACTCCTGTCAAAGACAAAATGAATAAACAAACAGAGAGAAGCAACAAGCTGAAGAAAATCCCCTCCTCACACCCAGGATATGAATCGTTTACATAATTTTGGAAGCTGCAAGTGTTATTTCCTCCAAGGCACATCTGTATATTGATATAATATCCTGAACAAACTTCGTAACGATAAT
>NC_051413.1:3580567-3580977 GCF_015228065.2 Penaeus monodon
TGTCTAAAAGCGATTACTGAAAGCGACCGTTATTCAGATCATATGGAAAATTTATATTAACTGATATCTGTGGAAGCTGTGACATAAATTGCCAATAGAATTATTGATGTCTTTCGGAACCCATATAACTGTCTTATGTGAGTTATTACTGCAATTATATACATTTTGCTGACTTAGGGATATTTTTTTTCCTTGCCGTAAGAAAAACATGTGACAGAAGCTATCCTTTTGGTGTTATTCAATTCATAGTTGTTATTGTAAAGAGCTAAAAAAAGAAAGAAAGAAAAAAAGACAGAAGGAAAGAAAGGAAACAGGTGAGGAAGAGAAAAGGAAAAATAGTAATATTTTTTTATGGGTTTGTTTCTCTTGTTTTATGTCAGCCGCGTTAAGGTCCACAGGGAATCAGATTC
>NC_051413.1:3581436-3581888 GCF_015228065.2 Penaeus monodon
CCTTAGAAACGTATAAAGAAAAACAAAAACAAATTTTGCCTTTTATCTGCTTCCCTCTCTCGATTTTTGTTTCTTTTTTTCTCATTTTCTACCATTTTCTTTTTCTTCAGTCTTCAAGGCTATTGTTCTCAAATGAGGCTGGATTGTATGTGTAGCAACGTATCTTATTCTTGGATTTTTTAATGAAACAAAAAGGTAGAGATAAAGGTGAATGGCAGATAAAAAATTTGATAGGATGATATTTGTATGTTGTGTTGTTTATTTATTGTCAAATTGTCTCTTTTTTTCTTGTAATGTTAACTTTTTAAAAACTTCATATATGTGTTTATCTTGGCTTCATATGCGTATTTTAACCCCTTTTGTTCTCTTTAAAAAATATATTCTATTATTGCATTCTCCTTTAGCTTTATTATTCCTGTTTATTTCTATTTTTCTCATCACACACGTCGAAT
>NC_051413.1:3581970-3582061 GCF_015228065.2 Penaeus monodon
AACAATAACGTCAGGTCATCATTGTCACAAATTTACATAACTTTAATTCTCATTAGAAGTGAAAAATGAACTTGATTTTACTACCTCCCCG
>NC_051413.1:3582178-3582356 GCF_015228065.2 Penaeus monodon
TTCATTCTTTTGTCTCTCTCTTCACACCACATATATGTCTAGCGACAAACTCAAGTAAAGTTTATAATTTAAAAGTTCTTCCAAAGAAGTTTTTAATTTAAAAGTTCTCATGGTATAAGCTTTATCATCACGTGAGAATTAACGGGAAACAGAATAATTAAATATGATAGGAATTTCT
>NC_051413.1:3583052-3583438 GCF_015228065.2 Penaeus monodon
TCAAACCAATAAAACTGTGTGATCTCGATGTGTTTGTATATTAGCTTTGCTTTTAAAGGACAATTCCAAATAATCGCAAATATATAGCGAGAGCCTGACCCCCATTACTGATTTCGCAACACGGACAAACATTTCTTTATTTACACCTGTTGACAGTATTGCAATATTTACAACTGGTATTTTCCAATACTTACTGCCATTTTACAATTAAACAATATTCGCGATTTGCAACATCATAATATTATGCATTATCGGTATTATTGTGTATTTTGGTAACGGATAGAATAATTATAAAATCACAAACAATAATAAAAATGATAACAGACTCCGATTATTGAACGATATTAACAATGTCATCAATAAACGATGATCAAACGACAGTTACA
>NC_051413.1:3583484-3583736 GCF_015228065.2 Penaeus monodon
ATAGAGCTCCAACACCTGTTAAAGCAACACAGTGCTTCGCACGACCCGAGTATTTCAACTTATCTAAAACGTAGTCAAACTTCCCGCTCCCTGACGTTGACTGAGCGACCGAGCTGGAAAGCGGGCGTAACCGATGTGTAACCGATCATGAGATAAAGTTCGACCAACTTGTGTGAGGATCGATGTAGGACCATGAAGGCGCTTTGGAACAAGAATGAGGAGATTTGAGACATTTGAGGTTTTAATTAGATG
>NC_051413.1:3583952-3584251 GCF_015228065.2 Penaeus monodon
ATTTTCATGTTCAATTTAGTGTATTCTCTTCACCATTGCATCTGTTCTTACTGCATAATGAAAAAAAAAAATCTTATTAGAATGACCGTTAGTTCTTTCAATAGACTAGTTTCCGGCCAGTTGTTTTGAAGCAAAAATAAACAAACAAATAGACACGGGATTTTTTGTTTGCTTACTTTTCTCAATATATTAATAATAATAAAAAATTGAGATTAAATTTCAGTATCATTACGTAAAGTTTAACGAGAGACATGTGGCGGAAGTGATGGTGTATTAAACATAGATCCAATAAAGTTGAT
>NC_051413.1:3586255-3586500 GCF_015228065.2 Penaeus monodon
GGTACCTTCCGAAACACGTTTCAAACACGTGGGAAGAAGGAAATGAAATTTTGATACTTCACAATAGCGGGGACTTGTCGCGTTGGCGGAATACAAAGGGAAAGGCGCGACTGAGTTATATGAGAGACGTTATCTTGGTTATCGTGTTCGTTATCTTGCATCTGTGTCTTTGTTAACAACTCGTTGTAATAGGGAAAGAGGGTGCATTTAGAAAGGATTTTCATGTCCAGCTGTCCATTTTTTGT
>NC_051413.1:3586648-3587340 GCF_015228065.2 Penaeus monodon
CCTCAATATTTATTTTGAGAGAAATCAGCTCAGAAAACTTCACGATGTTATTGTTTAGTCTAATACAGGTTATACACATCAGAATGTAATATTCATGCCTTTTATAGGATTGTTCTTAATAACAAACAAAGAAAATAATAACGCAGTAACACAATGAATATCACAGTAGCCATATTACAGCGCAGGAGTTCATGATTGTAGCAATATCTATTATCAGCTCCCGCCAAAGGAAGGGGACGAGCGATGCCGGAAACAGACGACATAAAAGCAAAAGGAGCTTCATAAATCCGAGTCGTATTGTCGTGAGAGATATAGCAGCGCAAAATGGTTTCCCAGGAAAAAAGGAGAAAAAATAATAAGAACGAATAATAGAAGCAGAAGAAAGAAAAGAAAACACGAAGTCACTTGGGTTGGATTCCTTTTATCAAGGGAAAATATATTCAAAGACGATACATATGTCGGGGATCTTGTGATTTAAAGGATCCTGGATCTCAACTAGTTTATAGGCAACGGAAACACATCAGATGGAGATTTTTTTTTTCTTTTTCAGGTCGTAAAATGTTCGGGAAAAAAAGAGATTGTTAGAGTTTTTCTCTTTGTTATTCTGTTTTTTTTTCTGAAATATGTTCGAGCGTTTGAGCAAATACATTAACTCGTTATGAGATTCTTTTCGAAAGAGGTGACATATATAA
>NC_051413.1:3587375-3587803 GCF_015228065.2 Penaeus monodon
GTTTATGATAATTCTATTTCAGAACACACTCAAGAATACCTGTTTTGATGTCTATCAGTTGATTCTTCATTGAAGACACTAATGGCAGAAAAAAATGATGATTAGGACGATACTCACAGCAATAGCACAAATCCAAATAACTAACATAATGAAATAGATAATATTCAATACAGAAAATACATAAAACGTTCTCAAAAAATAATAATAATAGAAAAAAAAACACAATAGCATCCTTACCGGATCCCCAAGAAGAAGGCGCAGGGAAAGAAGTTATCCTTATTGGATCAACGGCAAGATATAGATAAATCTATAGTAGATTTACGGACAGTCCTCTAAATCCGCAGCAAGTTTTATCTGTCATCTCTTTCTTATGCGTTCCTTATTCTTCCTTCTTATGGACTGTTTTCTTTCTACATGCCTTGTATTTT
>NC_051413.1:3588159-3588633 GCF_015228065.2 Penaeus monodon
CCACCCTTCAAACGTTATCTCGCACCCACTGTCCCACTTTCTGCTTATTACATCCCACCATATCCTACCCCTAAGTCCCTAATACAAAAAGGGAGAGAGAAAAAATAATAATGATCACAGTAAAAAATAGAAGAAAAAAAAGCAATGGAAATATCGAGGAAGATCATAATGCGCCTAAGAACGACCAGGTTTTCTCTCAAGGGCCTGTCATAACACCTCTGTTCAGCCGGGTAGAAAACGTGTTGCCTTGACTGCCTAACGGGGCGAGAAAGGGGAGACTATGATAATTTTCTAGAAGAGCCCGAGAGGCATAGTAATCCGTATGGTAAATTATATCGTAATCTAGAATAGAAAATATTTTGTGAAAGGAAGGTATATAATCATCAAACTATTCATTGTATGCACGCACACTATATTTACATTACAGAGACGTGTGTTCAATATATATTGTAGTCTGTTTTATCAGTGTGTCTG
>NC_051413.1:3588739-3589251 GCF_015228065.2 Penaeus monodon
CACTTTATTGCGCTTGCCTCAGGCGTCTCAGCTGTGGGTGAGTACCTGACGCAGCTCCGAGAGGTAAAATAAGGCCTGAGGTCACGTGAGTTTCTCTAGCCCCTTCGTCCCTGTTCAATGCAAGCTCAGAATTCATACGAAGAAAAAAAAATCAATATAGAAATTTTTGTCCCTGCGTGTCCCTGTGTAGCGTATCGACCTGCAACGTTGATTTTGCAAGAGGAAAATGATCAGCACAAAATCCGATAGAAATTCATGGAATAACTTGGATTATTGTACAGTGGTCGGCTGAAAGGGACAAACCACCGGAATGTAGCGTTGGACCAAACACTTCCCGGATACATTCTGAATGTTAAGTCTACGGACATGGCACGCCAGATTTCACTTATTCACAGAATGGATGAAGTAACCTGTAAGGAGGGTATTCGCACGAATTCACGCGGCGAATGGCTTCATCTACTGGAACGACGAGCCTGAACAACACAGAAGGTAGACTGTTCGCGATAAAATTT
>NC_051413.1:3589301-3589492 GCF_015228065.2 Penaeus monodon
TGTCAAAGCGGGAATTGTCCCGTGTGCAAAGGGAGGCGGACAGAATGACAAGATATATGAGTGATTTTGAATATGCAACAACGTAACGAAGATAAGCAAAATGCAAATTAATCTAGATACGAAGAATGATAGAAAGGGAGGGATGCTGACACTGTGGAAAAGCCTTTCATTTCATTAAATAGCTCTCCATA
>NC_051413.1:3590559-3591037 GCF_015228065.2 Penaeus monodon
CAGTCCAACAATAAAAGGGCGAAATTCGAAGAGTATGAAAGGAGAAAATTTGAAAATAATTTGCGGAATTTTCAGAATTTTAAGAAGTAAGAAAGGGCACCTGGAAGGAAGTCAGATGACAGAGCAGAAGAAAGAGGAAAGAGGAATGATTGATAAATGGAAGAGTGAGGCATTAGGCGGAAAAAGATACACACTGTGATGAATATCAGCAAAAGAGGCTGAAGAAGATAGATGAATGTAAGAAACAACTGCGGAGAGAAGAAAAAAAGTAAAAGAGAGAAGCGAAGTAGAAGGCAAAGTGAGATAAAATGTATATTGATAAATAGAAAAAAAAACAAGATGATAAAAAGGAGAGGAAGAAGAAAATGACCGCAACATAGAAGAAACAGACTGAGGAAATACTTCAGAAGAAAAAGGAAAAAGTTGGAAGACTCAAAATAGGTTATTTCGCGAAGAGTTGGCAAGGGAAAGATGCCTT
>NC_051413.1:3591128-3591557 GCF_015228065.2 Penaeus monodon
CAAATGGAGGAAAGACAGGAGGAGGAACAAAAAAGAAGATGGTCAGTGGGGGGGAGGGCGAATGGGTTAAGAAAGGGGGAGAAAGAGACGAGGGAGTTAGAAAAATAGGGGAGGGTCGAAGAGAGAAGGGAGGGAGTAGTATTGGAGGGGTTAGGGAAAAAGGGGAGGGTCGAAGGCGTTATGGATAGTGTAAGTTCGATCGATTAGGGGAAGAGGGGAAGTTCGGAGGGAAATAAAAAAATTAGGTGAAGGTCGTGAGGAAAAGGAGTCAGAGGGAGTAAGTGGAGGGTTAGGGAGCGTAGGGGGAGGAATAATAGGGCGTAGGTGGAGGGGTAGTCGGAGGACTTTGGGGGAGGAATCATAGGGCGTAGGGAGAGGAATCGGAGGACTTTGGGGAGAGGGGTCATGGGGGTGTAGGGGGAGGAGTCA
>NC_051413.1:3591590-3592039 GCF_015228065.2 Penaeus monodon
TGGCTAAAGGGGAGGGGTCAGGTAGGCGTATGGGAAGAGGTCAGGGGCAAGGTCAAAGAGTTAGGAAAAGCGGGAGGGAGGGACCGGTGGCCAGAGGGCGGAGGTCAGAGGGCGGAGGGGGAAGGCACAGAGGACACAACGGGTGGGGGCAGAGGACAAAGGGGAAGGGGAGAGGGACGGTGGGAGAGGGGGCGAAGGGAGGAAGAAAAGTTTCACACCCACGTACTTATGATTTATACCGAGGCTGCGTGGCGATGTTTCTGATGAAGCGACAGCTATCTCGCAACGGCAACCGGCTCGCGCTCTCTCTCCCCCTTTCGTTCGCTCGCTTATTAAACGCTCTCCTCTTCTCTTTTAACATTATTTGTGTCTGTGAGCGTTGTGAATGTGTGCGGGGGTTGCGCTTACACTGAGCCGGACGTGCTATAATGCACGTACATCCTACGCAC
>NC_051413.1:3593573-3593782 GCF_015228065.2 Penaeus monodon
CTTGAAGAAAGCAACGAAGCTGAAAGAAATCAATCAATCATAGAACAGAGATTCAAAGCAAACACGTCGACCTAAGCAAGCACAGGGAACGTAGTGAATACTGACCTTCATATATAATCATGGGATCTGGTAAAACAAGACGTAGCGAGTAACACAGGATTGTCAGTGTAAATTGTAGATCCATAACGGGTAATATAATACTGTGGAAG
>NC_051413.1:3594329-3596328 GCF_015228065.2 Penaeus monodon
AAGATGAATAGACATGGGGGGGGGGGTAAGAGATATGGAAATCAGGGGCAAGAAATAGTGATGTAAATGAGACATATGAAGAGAGGAAGAGAAGGGGAATGGATAAGAACGGCGTCTAAGAGGAGAAGTAAGGGGAAATACGTTAAAGAAAGTGATGGGGAAAGGAGAGAAAAGAGAGAGGAGAAAAGGTGAAGAAGGTCGAAGGAGATGAGAGGGAGAAATGAGGAAGGAGAAAGAAGAAGAGAAAGAGAGGAGAAAAGGGAACAAAGATTAGAAAGTAAACGAGAGAGGAAAGAGAAGAGAAAGGGAGAAACAGATAAAATAAAATAAAAAGGAATCGAACAAGGTAAAGGGTATCGGAAAGAAAAAGAAAGGTAGGAAGGCGGAGAAAAAAAGAGTAAAGAGGGGAATAAAGAAATGAGGGGAAAGGGGGAAGAGGGAGTGAGAATGTGAGGGCGGGATGCTTTGTGTGTGTGGGATGAACGGCTCAGCATCCCGGTCGCGCTAGCTGGACGCGGTCGATTACTCATCTTCCTCCCACTCTTTTGTGTGCGAGAAAGAGGGAAAGAGAGGGAGGAAGAAAACGAAAGATTGGAAGGGATACAAGAGATAGAATAAGAGGGAAAGAGAGGGAGAGAGGAAGAGAAAAAAAGATTGGAAGGGATAAAAGAGATAGAATAAGAGGGAAAAAGAGGGAGGAAGAAAACGAAAGATTGGAAGGGATAAAAGGGATAGAATAAGAGGGAAAGAGAGGGAGAGAGGAAGAGAAAGATTGGAAGGGATAAAAGAGGGAAAGAGAGAGAGGGCGGAAGAGAAAGAGAGAAAGAAGGAAAAAGAAGAAAGAGAAAGATTGGTTGGCATAAAAGAAAGAGAAAAAAGAGGGAAAGAGAAGGAGGGAAGAAGAGAAAGAGAGGATGAAGGAAAGAGAGGTAAGGAGAAAGAGGGAAAGAGGAAGGGAGAAAGAAAAAAAAGGAAGGAAAGAGAGAAAGTAAGAGGGGGAGAAAGAGAAACACTGGAAGGGGAAAAAGAGAAAGAGAAAGATTGGAGGAGGAAAGAGAGAGAGAAAAAGAAAGAAGGGGGGGAGGAAAGAGAAAAAATTGTAAGGAAAGAGAAGGGGGGAGAAAGAGAAAGAGAGAAAGAGTGAGGGAGAAAGAGAAAGTTTAGGAAAGAAGGAGAAAAAAGATAGAAGATAAGAAAGAGAGGGATGAAGAAAGAGAGAAGAGGGAAAGAAAATGAGGGAGAAAGAAATAGATTGAATGGGGAAAGAGAAAGAGAGAAAGAGAAAGAAGGAGACGAAGGCAGAGAGAAAGAGAAGATATGAGAGGGGAGAGTGAGAGAGAGAAAAGAGGAAGGAGGAATAAGAGAAACTTAAAGAGAGAAGTACTATGACGAGGAAAGAGAAAAAAAAAGTGGTAAATAGACAGAGAAAGAAAAAGGAAAGAAAGACAATAGCATACGAAAAGATAAGGAGCAGACACCGAACAAATATACCTCTATAGGACAGAAAAAAGCAACATAAAGAACATATTATACGTTATGTTTAAGAACCAGAAGAACATTCCTCTTCCCATTATGTTTCTCGAATACCAAGAACTCTTAGTGAAGAATATAACAAGTAAAGCAATTACCTGAGAAGCATCATCAATGCCTTAATAATTAATCAGGTAATTCAATCATCTCTACTTGCATAACTGATTTAAATCGAGTGACAAGTTTGCAGTATATAAAATGAAGTTTCAATAGGTTATTCCTTCACCAAAATTCTCCAGAGACATTAGAATATGGAGTGACAGGGAGAAGGTAAGAGGTGGTTGGTGTTATAAGTAATTACCTTTGATAATGAGGGATTAACATTGCTTATCAAGATGACCTCACTTGCTGGGAAGATATGCCCGTTGCATTGTTGATGTGAGTGTGACAACGATAATATATTTTCTTATTTTGTCTTTGTTTTCCTCTTTTTTTCTATCAGTTTGTGCTTCATTTTCTTTTCTTCTAC
>NC_051413.1:3596361-3596979 GCF_015228065.2 Penaeus monodon
CCGCTGCACGTTTGTTAGTTGTATAAATATGAAATTTTATGATATAATTTCATGCAGTATTTCATTTGCTGTTCAGTGACCTGGAATTATTGAAATTATTCACCTTCTTGTCATCTGTATTACGTATCCCTTTCCTCCTGGGATCACACAAAAAAAATGCAATATGAACTGACGAACCGCATTTCATCTCTTTCCTAATCCAACAAAGGCGCACGCGAGGATGGAAAAAAAGAACGATAAAAATTCAAAAGCTAGTCGAAGCTGAGGGCCTTTGATCCCTTTCGAACAAAACGAAGCCGGTAGACGGGCTATATAATGGGATCTCGGGGCGTCACTTGGCACAATAACCAACAGGTGTCCCTTAATCTTGACGAGGTCTTAGACGTTCGACATTAAATCGACGTTGTAAAAGGAAGGAGGAGGAGGGAAAAAGAAAAAGAAAGAAGTTGTGATCTCGGAAGTAGGGGAGATGTAAAAGAAGGAGGAGAAGTAGAAGAAGAAGAAGACGTTAGACATTCAATCAATTCTGTAAGGATAAGAAAGAGGAAGAGGAAAAGAAGAAGGAAAATAGTTGTGACCTGGGAAATAGGAGAGAAAAAAAGGAAGGAGGACGTAGAG
>NC_051413.1:3597003-3597703 GCF_015228065.2 Penaeus monodon
TTAAATGGGGGAGGAGAAAAGGAAGGAGGAGAGAGAAAGTTGAAGCCTAAGAAGATAAGGAAAACAAAGTGAAATAATGAGGCATGGGAAAGGTGGAAGAAATGTGAGATGGAGAGGAAAATGAAGAAGAAAAAGAAGAAGAAGAAAGGTTGTATCCTGGCAAGATGAAGAAAATGCATTAAAAGTGGAGGAAATGTGTGAATATGGGTGTGCAGAGGAGTGAAGAAAGGGGTGACCTGGAGTAGGAAGACAGAAAAGGATGTAAACAGGAAGAAAAGAAAGATAAACTTTGTCACTTCATAAATGGAGAAGGAGAAGAAAGATATAACCCGATAATAGATAAGCAAGAAAGATGTGACTCAAGAAAAGAAAAGAAAAAATTATTAAAACAGAAGAAGAAAAATACTGAGAAAAAGCTGGAAAACTGATCTGAGGGAAAAAAGAAGAAATACAAAAAAAAAATACATAAAAAAACAGAGAAATAAATGGAGAAAGAAAAAAATATATGATGCCACCTGTTTGACAGAGACCCAGAAAGTTCAATTCGGTGGCGCCATCTTGCCATCACGGGTCTTAATGAAGACACAGAGAGTAGAGGCGAGAAGCGGAAGGCTGGATATTGCCGTCTCGGTGTAAATGAACATGATGCTGTTCCCTAGCGATTGCTGCTACATTACATCCCTCTTATTTAGCGCTTTCC
>NC_051413.1:3598520-3598784 GCF_015228065.2 Penaeus monodon
TAGTATTCCAGTACAGCGGCTCAGCGGCATAACATCAACGGGCGCTAAGTGGATGGACTTAATATCTCACTACTTGTCCCTAAGGGCGTTATTCCTTTGGCATCATCCCTTCCTGAGTAGAACAAATAAGGTGCCATTAATTATAGATTATATCCTGTTCCACAAATCACCTTCTTGTCAGTACTATTTGTTCTTTATCAATAAACCATTATCTTTCCCATTATATTTCCTGCTCCATTTATTATACGTCTCTTCGCTAATGTA
>NC_051413.1:3598881-3599031 GCF_015228065.2 Penaeus monodon
ACTTCCTCTCTTTATTGCTTATGTTCGTCGTAACAACTTCAAATGTGATAATATATGTTAGTATTAGTCCTTTACGTAATTAATTATATTTATTGTTTTTATATCGATATGTACTTTGTTTCTTACGTTTTTTTCTGGATATATTAATCC
>NC_051413.1:3599077-3600143 GCF_015228065.2 Penaeus monodon
ACTTTACGTGTGCATGGAAGGATTTAATGCCTGTCCATGTGTTGCGTTCGTCAAGGTTTGTATTGCGTTGCATGAAGGTATAAATTGTGTGTACAAGAATGTGTGCGTTGTGCGTGTAGGTATATATTCCATGGGTGTGAGTATGATTGAATGCAAAGGTGTTTTAGTGTTATTAAAATCAAACGAACTGATTCCCACGTCATATCCCCGCACCGCGTCACCAGTACATCTGTTCTAAAAATAGAAATACAGGTTAGATCAACACAAAGATTAGAGGGCGGGGGAGGAGAGGGGAGTGCCACTTACGTCATGAATTTAATGGCAAATCACTTGACACCTTGCCCACGCGAAGGCAGAAAATAATCATTGCCATATCTCCATTAAAGTATGTGTAACTCCCATTTATATCTAGGCCAAGCGAAGTGGAAATTATGAGGTAAACATCGGAGGAATGAATTATTTCTTACATTTTACTCACACAAGATGAAAATATGATCCTACTTGAGAAATAGAGTTTTCTACTTGCTTCCTCGCCATAACAAAACACAGACTTTACTTGTACATGGTAGATATGATTTGTACCATGTCTTCTGTAAACTTGTACAATGTGCGAAACTTTCTTGTGCAAGGAATATTTACTGTCTGCCTCTATGACTTATGCAGAGTTCACTTGTACAAAAGATAATTACGTTTCGTCCACTTCTACAATATATAGTGTACGTGTACACGAGGCAAATGCTATATGTTTCTTTGACTTGTACAACATACCAACTTTACTTGTACGCAGGAAATTGAAAGAACTTTTTGATATCTGATCTAAAGTCAACACCCCAATCAAATTTGACACGGACGACATTCGTAAAAAAATGAATACCTATTTCTGAACAACATATGGATACATATACTCGCTATCCCCGACATGTCTGTGCTCTCACTCACGCAAAATGCCTATAACATTCAGTGAAAGGCATGACGCTGTGACAAGTTATGAAAGCCTTTAGAATCCAAGCACAGGTAGATTTTTTTTTTTTTTTACACAAACACACATGCAAAAACGCGCGCGCAA
>NC_051413.1:3600516-3600970 GCF_015228065.2 Penaeus monodon
GATGCATCAGAACGTTTTAGAGCCCGACAGAATATGAGCTAATGAGGAGACACGAGGAAGCACCGGCGACATCTCAGCTTTAACAAGATCATCACATGCATCAGAAGTTCAATTTGTGTGAAATGTAACTTTCCTCCTCCTCCTCCACTCGCCTAAAAGAAAGTAAAAAGGACAACCAAGAGAAATCGATAAAGATACACCAAAGCAGTCAGTGATAGATGAATATGAAAAATAATTTAGATTTGTGACATAATTTGTTCAGCCTGCATTATTTTGGGGGGGAAATGGTAATAGGAATACATGACGAGTGTGTGGAAGAGTGTCCTGCTAAATTAAGGGATCAACTTTTCCCGTTATTATCAAAAATTGAATGAATTAATAAATGGAATGATAAATAGAATTATTGTAATAAATGTTGATCAAAATAAAAGGAATTATAAAGCCAATAGATATA
>NC_051413.1:3602554-3603421 GCF_015228065.2 Penaeus monodon
CCACAGAACCGATAGTTTCGCAGCCGTAATTAGCAGGAGGAGCAAGTAAAAGTAATAATCGCTCGACGGGAAATCGAGCAGCAACAGGAGTTTTATAATTAGCAATAGAATTTTCGAAATCATCACTTGTGCTAAAACGATTCTCTAGCGTTTTGTTCTGACTGGATGGGAACACTGCGAATTTCCATCCTTTCGCCAAATGAAGAGCAGTTGCAAAACATTGATAACATTACTTGCAACCTCCGCCGATTCGACTGGAGACGGCGACATTTGGATCCCTGCAACAGATGTGGAATAAAAGCGATATATAATTTGCACCAGAGTGAATAATCCTCGCATTAATGTTTAGTTATAATTATAGGGCTAATGATCGCTATTAAGGCTTAAAAGAGAGTGTTATATGGGAACAAATTATTAATGATATCATAATTTGATTGGAATCAATTATACTGATTATGAGTTTGAAGATGCTATTTAGAATAAAATATAGAAACGATAGTTCATTTAACATCCTTTGGAGCAGTATGACTATATCTAGAATGTTGATAATGAGGGTAAAGTGATACAAATAATAATGCAATCATGATTATTCACAAATGGTCTGCTTTATCTTAGTCGAACACATGAACAGCGCTGTTAATTGTCAGTGGCAATGACTAAGGATAATGGTATGAATAATGATGATAATTGTAATGGAATTCTCAACTAATATTTATAGCAGCGTTAATGATAATGGTAACGGTGAAAATGGAATACATGTCTGCTATGAAATGCATATGTCGTAGATGAGCATGGCGAGGGCCGCTTTACAGAATACTGAAGCAAATTGTGTTAAAAAAGTAGATATTCTTTAGAATGTCGTACAGA
>NC_051413.1:3603504-3603901 GCF_015228065.2 Penaeus monodon
AAGCTATCTATTTCTTCCTCTCAATCTATCTTAGCCTCTATAAACACACGCACACACGTGCTTAGAAATAACCTTTTCCCTCTTTCTACCCCTACCTTACCTATACTATAAAGGTAGAAAAAATACGACAAAAAATATATAAACCGAAAAAGTAGAACACTAACACATTTTTCTCCCTTTTTTAACATCCCGAGAGCAAACAAATCATGAGAAAATATCACCTACTGAAATTTCAACAGTCGAATTTTCTCAATTTCTCGCAATATCCGATTCCCCTGCAGTGAAATCGGGGGCCATGGGTGGATGGAAGAGAAAACTTTATTCTGCATTATGCTGTAATGTTCACTTTTTTAGTTAGCAAGAAGAAAGGACAAGTAGAGTGATCTATCAATTGTCT
>NC_051413.1:3603985-3604125 GCF_015228065.2 Penaeus monodon
ATGGATGTGATGATACCAAGAAAAGGAAATAAAGAAAATTCGCATGTGCTTAAGTGCGTTTGTAATCACATTACAAGTGGCTGTCTCACCCCCAAATTCATGTTTGCAATCCAAGTAAAACGTTTCAACACAGTGGTTTA
>NC_051413.1:3604622-3604841 GCF_015228065.2 Penaeus monodon
AGATAAAGTGAAAGATACGAGACAAGGTGAAATGAGAAAAAAAGTAAAAAGTAAAAAGCTTTTTTAATCTTATATGACTTCAAACGAGCCTGTGATCCCCGGGAAGTCACCCTTAAAATTCCTTAACATAAAAACGTGATGTAAAGCTTAAAGTCAAGGTGAGCTCAGAGAAATTTATTCTCATGAAGGAAACTTCCAGACTCGAAACAGTAAAGGGCT
>NC_051413.1:3605209-3605337 GCF_015228065.2 Penaeus monodon
CACTTAATTAAAAGTTGAGTCCTGACATACATGGTGTACTGTATGAAAAAGAAGAGTTTTTTGCTTACAGTTTATTTTAGTTTGAATAAAACTTCTGAAATAATTCCTTCGTTCTATTTTTACAAGTG
>NC_051413.1:3605835-3605942 GCF_015228065.2 Penaeus monodon
GTCCGCGCCCTGTTATCAGCATCCCAGACGTCACAGAGAGGCATCTGGAAGGACAGGAAGCGAGGGGAGAAAAACAAGCGAAAAGTGGAAAAGGGAAGATTG
The DNA here is from genome assembly GCF_015228065.2 of Penaeus monodon. NCBI lineage: Eukaryota > Metazoa > Arthropoda > Malacostraca > Decapoda > Penaeidae > Penaeus > Penaeus monodon. Next base: position 3,605,938 of record NC_051413.1, read on the forward strand.
AGGGA
>NC_051413.1:3607001-3607337 GCF_015228065.2 Penaeus monodon
ATTCCATTAAGGAATTGACAAAAACATACAGCACTAAAGTATCAAAAAAATAATGTCATTTAAAGAATAGGAAGAAATCATGCAAGCAATATGCAAAAAACGAAAAGAGTGAAGCAAACCCAAAACATTCATGAAAATTATTACAAGAAAAGAAATTAGAAAATGAACATTGGAATAATAGAAAGATTGAAAAATTTACAGTATTCTGAAGAAATGAAGAAATGTGAAAGACAGAGGAGGGGTGACTAATAAAGGAAAAATAAATGGTAAAGACCATCAAAGAAAATAGGAGAAACCAGTGATCGATGAAGAAAGTTTGCGTCATCAGTCGCTGAG
>NC_051413.1:3607987-3608242 GCF_015228065.2 Penaeus monodon
GTAGGCTCCTTCAGTCTCGAGAGACCATGGACTGCACGTCTAGTTCGGTATTGAACATCGCTTTCTGTGGCTGACCAGTCCGTTGTGGGCGTGGCAGTCCTCTCCAAGGCGTGAGCAGGTAAAGGCAGAGGCAGGTTGGAATGTTTGACTGCGGTCTTTTCTCTTCTGTCGCTTCTCCTTGGACTGCTGTCTGACTGAAGTTCCGAAACGGGAGGTCCCTTATTTCACGGTCTCCTGCCAGGAGTCCCTATCAGC
>NC_051413.1:3608656-3609041 GCF_015228065.2 Penaeus monodon
TCTCTTGGTGAGGCCCGGCATGGTGGTGGTTGTCTTGCCGATGCGCCTGTTGATTTATGTGTCCAGTGACAGCAGGCTGTCAGAGATGGTTGAGCCCAAGTACATGAAGCCATGGACTTTTAACTCGTAGTCAGCAATCTTGAATTTGGTAGGGTGTCCACGCCGTGCCCCATCACTTGAGTTTTTTTTAGACTGATTGTGAGCCCAAAGTCTGTACTAAATCTGATGATGAGGTGCTGAACGTCTTCTGTTGAGTGTGTTGTGACTACAGCGTCATCAACAAAGAGAAAAAAACGCAACATTTCAACTTCACTTTGGTCATTGCTCTTAGTCTGGAAAGGTTGAATAGCTTCCCATTTGATCTGGTGCAAAGGTAGATGCCTTC
>NC_051413.1:3609928-3610044 GCF_015228065.2 Penaeus monodon
CGCAATATTCTTCGCACGTCCTGTTGACTTCCCTCTGCCCTTACACGCGGCATGTTTACCTTGAGTTTCATTATCTCGCCTTTTTTATTTCTCATAAAGTGTTCTGCTACTTTATC
>NC_051413.1:3610078-3610174 GCF_015228065.2 Penaeus monodon
CATTATATTCCCTCCCCATGTTTAACTAATCGTGTTCCCCCTTGTTGTAATTCGTCACCCGTGTCTGCTCTTTTTGTTTCGCTGGCAAGGGGTTAC
>NC_051413.1:3610397-3610689 GCF_015228065.2 Penaeus monodon
AAGTATACAACCATCTTTACCCCTCTCCCGTATGAATATCTGTTTCTACATCTATATTTGATACAACTTATACTACCTTTCATCTCCTTCCAACCTGCCTATTTCAATCCTTTGGCCAACTTTCCCTCCAATGCTCTTTTCGAAACTCCAATATCTATCCCTTGTCTGCCATCCCCCTCTTATTTCTTCCCATTCCCCCGTCGTCTTGCGCCTCGGTGGGTCCCGCTCCCTCCGAAGTCGACGTCAGGGTATGGATGAGGTTATTTGGTGGAGGAAGTCTTGCGAACAGGAA
>NC_051413.1:3610723-3611358 GCF_015228065.2 Penaeus monodon
AACCTGACTGCTTGGCAAGCGGTTAAGTTAAACGCGGCGGGTAAAACCGTAGATTTTTTGATTGATTTTAGGAATCGGAACAAATTTCTGTCGTAAATGGCGAGCTATAATTCATAATAGTTGATGTAATCGTCGAAGTGCTAACGACGTGTTCAGTGCATACTGTCTGATGGTTACAACCTATGTTGATATAATAACATCAGTCCACCTGATAAATGCCGGGTTTTGAAATCGGGTGTGACTAACCCGTAGATTTCAATAACCTTCCCCTTTTTGCTAACGGGTATACACTGTATTCATCTTAACGATCTCAAATTGATGTAGTCCAGTATAGTAAAATACCTCTATCCCCTCTGCTTTGTATGTATTCGATGGTGATACATTGCAGGTTATCCATTCCATTTTTGTATGACAATAGCGCCACTGCCACAAACCCTACGCCTTTTCACGTAGTTTCCTTGTGCCCAGCATCGACAACGCTTTAATCCTTCTTTTAATTTCTCTTTACAAAACCTTAATCGTGCTATCCCTTCAGGCTTGCTCTTTCCCTTCCTAATTTTTCCTTTCAGGCATATCTCGTATCATTCTGCGCCCTTCTTTCGTTTTGTCTCTATCTACTGTTTTTGTATTCATGG
>NC_051413.1:3612949-3613064 GCF_015228065.2 Penaeus monodon
GTGCCTTGGATCCTGTAATGATCATTACTGCTTTTGTTGTCATATTGCCTTTAGAATCATAACTATTATCGTTTACCTACTTGTCATAACTGTCATGCAGATTATCACCTTTTAG
>NC_051413.1:3613132-3613972 GCF_015228065.2 Penaeus monodon
ATTCATCATTTGCCGCTTTAATGGTTTCTCTTAAATTTACTTTATCTTGAACTGTTAGCTTTTTATTTGAGCCTCTCATGACACTCCATTAATACCCGTTCATTTCATCTTTCCGACTTCTGCATTATTCCACTTTTGACATTTTCATCTTCTTTTTTGCCCCTTCCTTTCTTCTCATACTTTTCATTTCTTCGTTTTTTTCGCCTCTTTACTTTGCCTTTTTTCCTTCACGCTTCTTGTTCATCTTATAACTTTTTTTCTTCAGTTTCCTCTTCTTTTTGTCTCTTCCTTTTCTTTGTCTATTTGCCTTCTTAGGATTATTTTTTTCCTTTTCACTCTTCCATATTTCAGCATTATTATCCTTTCTTGTTACTCCCTCTATCTCTCTCGTCCTTCCCTTTTCAAACTTCATTTTCCTGTCTTGCTAGTTTCTCTTTTCTTTTCACTTTTTCCCTTCTATTCCCTTCTCACTTTTCCCGTTTTTGCTCTCACACGTATTCTGTCTGTTCTCCTTATTTACCATTTTCTCTCTCATTTATCCCTGTTCACTCTCCTCTTTCTCTTTTTCTTATCCTCATACCACTGTCTCTATAATCAGCTCCTTTTCTTTTCTTCTCCCCCTTCCCCTTTTTCTTTTCTCCGCTTTTGGATTTTTTCCGACCCTCAAAGCCGTCATTTCGATATGGAAGAGGCTATTCGCCAGTGGAAGTCGTGCGAATAAACAAATTCAAGTTACTCATTTGTCGAGTGAGTAAGTTGAATGCGGCGTGTGGGGTCCGTAGATTTTTAGCACAACTCCATTTCAGAAGTTATTCCGAAATTCCGTAGACTATTTGATAA
>NC_051413.1:3614029-3614198 GCF_015228065.2 Penaeus monodon
TTGCGCGTCCATGTAACTTTTTTATTTTTAAATCAGTTTATTTATTTATCCATATTCAATGAATAGTTACTGTTCTTATCCTTTACATATCTTTTGTATATAACAATCACTGCAAAGAAAGTAAAAGGCATGACATCACTAAAAGAGTCTCAAACTACTGTTACCAGGA
>NC_051413.1:3614260-3614432 GCF_015228065.2 Penaeus monodon
GAGCCGGACAGAAGGATAGTAGGATCAGGCAAGACACCATTATGTTTTATGGCTTCTTGGATGGTCATTTACAGGGTCTTATTGACACTTGTATATCATTGGGACTGATTGGACTGAGGAAGCACCGGCTATATAGCCCTCTGACGTCCTATCCTCCTTCTGTACCCTGCTA
>NC_051413.1:3614474-3615237 GCF_015228065.2 Penaeus monodon
AGCTATGCTCCCCAACCGCCCACCCGTAGATACCAGCGCCTAAGGATTTGATCAAATTATTGGATTGTGTTATTCTCTTTTCCGTCTGGTTCTCGTCACTTCCTTTTGCCCTGACGTAAATTTTGAGATTGTAGGTCTACGTCGATGAATTGTAATCGTTATTGTGTATATACATAAATGCTGTTATTGGATATGTATCTCATTCCTCTCTTCCAATTGTCATTTTTCTTCAAAGCCCTACGAATTCGTTCTAATTCTTTCCCTCTCTTCTCGTCCCCTCTCTTGCATAACCACACCCACTCACCCTTATCGTCAATCCCCCACCTCCTCCTCCTTTCACCTTCGTCCTCGCCCATTTCCAACTTCCAACCCCCTTATTCTTATCATCGATTCCTTCCTTCTCCTCCTCAGTCTTTTTCTCCACCTCCTAACCCTCATTCTTATCATCATTCCCCTGCTCCTCCTCCTAGTCCCATCCCCCCTCTCTATCTCCTCCTCCTGCTTCCCCTACCTCTCCCCTCCTAACCCTAACCCTCCCATCCTCATTCTTACCATCATCCCCCCCTCCACCTTCAACTCTTCCCCTCCTTACATCATCCTCCCATCCCCCACCCCCCTCTCTACGTCCTTCTCCCATACCCCACCTCCCCAGCATATCCTACACATGGATCTCGTGGGATAAAGTGATTGTTCCCTCCGGAGTCCTCTGCAGGATATAAAACTAGGTTATACTACCTCCATCATCTTGATCGTCATCCATGAG
>NC_051413.1:3615444-3615764 GCF_015228065.2 Penaeus monodon
TTGTTTTAACAAATTTCGAATCTTTCGTTTGACTCATTTTGAATCGTTAAGAGATTTCCATATATTTGCAATTCTTCCATTTATTCATCTATGCAGATACGCACATTGTAGGCCCTGTTGCACGCTGTTCTCTTAAGTGGTGTATATACTAAATATCATTATCATTGTTTAGTGTTATCAGTGTTTAATTGCCGTTCTGAAAATACATAAGGATTATATCACCTTTTGTATTAATTGATATCATTCATTCACTTATATTTACATGGTCTCTTGTTAAGTACTTTTTAGTTTTAGGTCCTTTAATTTTCAGATTCTTTTTT
>NC_051413.1:3616648-3616761 GCF_015228065.2 Penaeus monodon
ACGAAACTTTTTTAAATATAGTTATTAAAGCTAGGAAACTGCTCCTGATTTTCCAACTATTGGTAAATCACGAATTAAGAGCTATAAATTCGCAGGTAATTTATAACATGGTA
>NC_051413.1:3616830-3617029 GCF_015228065.2 Penaeus monodon
TTTTATTTTCATATTACCTAATGACTATTGACATATTTCATTAAAGTCAAAACAAGGAAAATAAGATAATGGTAATATCTTCAAGTTTAATATTTTTTGTTCCTATCCCCTGCTGCCAAAACAGTTCAAGCGTCGAGACATAAATGCCACAAACTCGACTGTCAACGCACGCCTTCCCTCACAGCATAGACGTTCCTAT
>NC_051413.1:3617338-3617854 GCF_015228065.2 Penaeus monodon
TCCGTCACCTCCCCGATACCACTTGCGTGCATCCACCCAAACAACACTGCGATGATTCGGCCACTCCTACTCGCGATCACATTCTCTGGTTCAAACTTGTTAAATAACACTGCATGAGATACAGAAATACACATTTATGAAAATGTTTTAGCACTCATTTCTATTAAAAGCTAAATATCTTTCTTCAAAATATCGAGCGAAGGGAAATAGGAGGGGAGGGGTGGTGTTGTTACCTACTTGTTGTTTTGATGACGCCATACATACATATCTCGCAGCATTGGTACCTTAGAAAAAAGGAAAAAAAAATCTCGTCGCAGATTATTTTTGTACCCTAGAAGGCCTGTGGCTTGTCTGCATAGTGCAAGGAATATTCCATCGTTTTCGGGAATAAGATCATCATGTCACAGTGAATCCATAGGAATTCCGGAACAACTATTCGATACATTATGAATCAGAACGAGGCCAAATTCGAACCCCAAATATCAACCCTTCCGTTGTTTCGACACCCCTTCTAAC
>NC_051413.1:3618626-3618905 GCF_015228065.2 Penaeus monodon
ACAGCAGCCCACTTTACTTAAATAAATCTTTCTCTCTTTGCAGGTACAGTGCATATGCAAGCTAAGATCTTCGCCAGAGACGACTAGGTATTAATTAAGCATATAACATCAATCTTTCTTCACTTTCCACAGCGTATACTCTTTACACACTCACTAAGGTACAGTTTTCGCATTTGATTTTCTTATCGTTATCGTTATCGTTGTTAAGTGAAGTAAATATAGTGTCATGGAAAATGGAATACATATGTACCTTAGATAATACTGTCATCGAATCTTGAG
>NC_051413.1:3619797-3619876 GCF_015228065.2 Penaeus monodon
GGAAGGCAAAATCAAAACTTTGTAATGAAATACGTAAAAAAAAAAAGAGAGTGAGAGAAAGTGAGATAGATAGATAGCT
>NC_051413.1:3619991-3620275 GCF_015228065.2 Penaeus monodon
GCAAAATGCAATTACTTCAAGAAAAGCGAATCCAGATATGATTCCTGAGGCGCATCTTCCACCTGGCGAGAATGATCTTATCAGGTATGCAAATGTTATGCATAAAATATGCAAATAGCTTTTTACTAAAGATCGCTTAAAATTCGTCCCTTCTCAAGTTACACTGATACGATAAGAAAATTTATATATGTGGCTCTGTAAATATGGATTCATTTTCTAAGGTATGAATAAATCATCTGCTGGACGTGTTTTCAAAAGCCTTTGTGTATCACATTATGATGCTG
>NC_051413.1:3621819-3622117 GCF_015228065.2 Penaeus monodon
GTAGAAATAAAACCCTAATATAAACCGTAAATAAAATCAGCTGACGGCTCGGAACGCGTCATCCCGCGGCCTAAAACGGAAGTAAATTTAATAGCGATGTCGCTAATCTCAGCCTACGGAACTCTGATGCGTATTAGGCCTAATGCTCTCTCGTGAGGCATGGCCGCCGATTTATCCTTCTCGATTTTTTAGGCCTATGGAAAGATATCATCGGCTCACTCTTGCAAGAAATCTGAAAACAGACAAGTACATCGGAATGGTTGAGCAATGGATATTGGAAAGATTTTTTTTCTTCTTC
>NC_051413.1:3622497-3622679 GCF_015228065.2 Penaeus monodon
TATTCAGTTTTCTCAAAAAGATGGTTTGTTTTGATATTCTGATTCTTTCTCCTTTACATGTTTCCTTTTTGGAATTTAAGGGGAAAATCTAGACGATTTCGTAAAAAATATCTCGATCCTTTTCCCCTAGAGGAAAATAGGGGAAATTTTGGACAATAGGTTTTTGAATTCTTTTCTCTCAA
>NC_051413.1:3623125-3623705 GCF_015228065.2 Penaeus monodon
GGATGCAGACGAGATAGCAAAACATAATTGAAAAGCAATATTAGATTAGACTGCAGAATTCAGCGTCTTACTCCTCCTGCGCCTTGCTGGCTCGGAAGCAAATTGTTTCTTGGTAGATTATCGTAGATCTCGGGGGGAGGAGAGGCTGAATAGGGGAGGGGGGAGGGAGAGGAGAGGGGGATGAAGGAGAAGGAAGAGAAGGGGAGAGAAGGAGTGCTAGGAAAAGGGGGAGAAAAGGAAGATACGGGAGAGGGAAGAGAAAGGGAGGAGAAAGAGGAATGGTAGGAAAGGGAGATGGAGGATAGGAGAAAGGTGAGAGAAATAGAAATAGTAGGAAAGGGAAGAGGAAGAAAGGGAGATGAAAGAGAGTGAGGAGAAGGAAAGAGAAGGAATGGTAGGAAAGGGGGGAAGAGGAAGTGAGATGGAGGAGAGGGAAGGAGAATGAGAATGGAAGAGGGAGAAGGAGAAGGAGATGCAAGAAGGGGAAACAGAAGAGAGAGTTAGAGTAAAGGATATTAAGGAAGAGAAAGAGAGAGTGGGGAAGAGGAAAAGAGAAGGTAAGCGATAAACTGACTTGAAA
>NC_051413.1:3623867-3624263 GCF_015228065.2 Penaeus monodon
GGTCACGACTTCATCATGCAGTTAAGACTGTGTGTGTGTAAAAAAGGTAATCAGCTGAGGCCCTTCCCAGCAACACCAACAGCCCCACAACACCATAAGGCAAGATAAGGGACCCCCGCGACGCCTCCACCCCACCCACACCCACCCTCACCCATCCTCGCCCACCCCCACCCACCCTCGCCCACCTTCACCCACCCCCACCCAAAGACGGAGGTCAGGTCATTCCGCCTTCGACAAATTGCATCTTCGTTCGAATGCTCATCTTCCCTCTCTCTCTCCGCGCCCATCGGAGGCAGAGCATCAAAAAAGCTTCCTCGAACAGGTAGATATTTGACCTCCGATCCTTAGGAAGCTGGGCGGTGGTGATGGTATTCTTGCTGTTGCTAATCTTCAGTG
>NC_051413.1:3624771-3625050 GCF_015228065.2 Penaeus monodon
TTCACCTATCCAGTATTGTATGCTAAATAGGCCTTCCCTGGCCCTGCCAAGAAATACGTAGGCCTATTCCGGCGCCTCTCTCCGGACAGACAATTTCACGACTCGATACTCACCATAGACCATAACTAATGAGCTGATATGGTGATTTATAGTGTTCCACCGTGCGTGCGTCTGTATGTGCTTTCACTGTAATGTGCTTTCACATGTACTCTGCATACGTAATGGCTGCGTTAGAATACTGCTAGTAAAATTTAATGATTGTGATATGAAAATAGGGAA
>NC_051413.1:3625981-3626163 GCF_015228065.2 Penaeus monodon
ATACAGATCGTAACATAATAAAACAATATCATCAGCAGTATATCAGCCCTCACCAAGAACCCGTGTCCACTAACGTTCCTAAAAACGTCACAACAAACGTCCCTAAACGTTATATAGGTGTCCTCAAGGGAACGTTCGAATGAAGCTGATTTAGCGATGAAATGAGGGTCGGGGTAGAAAAG
>NC_051413.1:3626263-3626337 GCF_015228065.2 Penaeus monodon
TAGGGAAAGAAAATCACGATAGGGGAAGAAAATAAAGCGGACCGAAGAAGAATAGAATTAAATATAATAACAGG
>NC_051413.1:3626373-3626733 GCF_015228065.2 Penaeus monodon
TCCCTATACGAGTAGATATTGAGGAGGTAGACTGAAAGGGGAAGAATGATTAAAAGTAGGATAGAAGGGGTTAAAAAGGGGGGGAAATAAAAACTACGCAAGAGGCTTCATGCTCGATTGCTTCCATTTCCCTGGCACAATGATAGGAGGGGATTGGGTAAGCCTAAATAGGCCCTATAGTACCCGTACATACTGACCTTCTTGTTTTTATCTTTCTTGTTTATCAGCATAACTGTTGTCATTGCTTCTGTTATTGTCATTGATGATGCTGTTATTAGCGAACACAAACCCTTATCTTTATCAATAATTTTATATATCTTTATTTTAATAATTGATATCACTACAGTATTATCGTCGAAG
>NC_051413.1:3627260-3627404 GCF_015228065.2 Penaeus monodon
GGTTTCCAGACAATTTAGTTAAGACCTAAAGAGATCGCATGGTTGACTCCGATAATAGAGATTAGAAAACAGGGCTGCAGGTTGCGGCTTTTGCAATCGGAGGAGACTGCATTGCGATGGCGTGGCGTTGAAGACTGTGTGGTC
>NC_051413.1:3628151-3628426 GCF_015228065.2 Penaeus monodon
GATATCAGTTCAAGTATAGAATTATCAAAGGGGGAGTGGGAGAGATGGGGAGAGGGGGTGGGAAGGGGATTGGGGGATAAGTGGTGATGGGGATTAGGAGTTGGGAAATGGGGGAGAAAGGTGGTGATGGGGATTAGGAGTTGGGAAATGGGGGAGAAAGCTTGAGATGGGGGAGAAAGCTGGAGATATGAATTTGGAGTTGGGAAATGGGGGAGCAAGGTGCCGATGGGGATTAAGAGTTGGGAAATGGGGGCGAGGAAGATGAAGATATGAAT
>NC_051413.1:3628477-3628872 GCF_015228065.2 Penaeus monodon
AAATGGGGGAGAAAAGTGTGATGGGGATCTAGGCAATGGGAAGAGGATGGATAAAGGAGCCATAGGAGAGAGAAGGGGGAAGTGTATGAGTAGTAACAGGAAAAGAGAATGGGAATCGGGAGAAAAAGAGAAACGAAGGAAAAATGAGGAAGTAGTAGAAAGATTTGCAAGGATTGGGGATGAGGATGACGAGAGAAACTTAAGGTTTAAACGAGATGGAAAAAAAGGAAAAAAGAAAAAGGTAAGAGAGGTAGAGAGGGGGGTATAGAGAATGGGGAAAGGGATATAGAGGGGCCGAGGGGTCAATAAGGGTCGAGGGGAGCGGATAATGGGGAAGGACAAGAGAAAAAGATAGACGAAAGAAAAGTGGAAATTAGAAGATGTAGAGGTGGCTG
>NC_051413.1:3628933-3629009 GCF_015228065.2 Penaeus monodon
AACGAGAAATCAATATTGGTTATTGTTACTATGATTAGTCTTTTCAGGCCGATTTTTTTTTCAATTTTATATTTTC
>NC_051413.1:3629405-3629702 GCF_015228065.2 Penaeus monodon
CATGATAATTTACTTCTTCTCTCTATCTCTCTTTTCTGTATTTTCATTTCCTTAGTTTCTTCTTTTTACCTTTTTTCCTCTTCATCCCTTTTCAACGCTTTTCTTGTCTTTCTCTTTTTTCATTATTTTTCCTTTGTCCCTTCTCGCAATCAAGGGATACCGGGCAGCGTTTCCTGATCAGCTGATCGCATCCGGGATCTGTTGTGGTGGCAAGTGTTCGATTCCTTTCACTTTGTCTTCGGTCGAGGTGTCTGCCTGTACCTTCATGACTGCTCGCTTAAAGCTGACTGTGGGGAA
>NC_051413.1:3629935-3630640 GCF_015228065.2 Penaeus monodon
AGTGATAGCTGGAGCTTTGAAACGTTTGAAGCAAGGCTCCCCATTGGCCAATGCAACTCTCGAGGACCGCACTAAATTTATAGTTTTTCATATTTTTACAGATATATATTTACGTTTGTAAACTGCTTCGTCGGAATGTATTTACTTTATATTCAGAATAATTTCCGTAGCTTGATAAATAAAACATAAAAAAGCTTTATAAACCTTTCTAATCAAGTTTGATTAAAGAAAACCAATCTTGTTTATAAAGGTTTAGAAAATGACGAGTGACGTTCGAAGTAAACACGGACATGCAGCTGTTCTCAATCAACAAGGTTACGTATTGTCTCAAGTTGCTGCATTGCCAGTTGCATACAATCTTTCTGTAAATATGGGAGTTAGCTTTCTTTATTCCGTATAGAATTAACTTTCCTTCTCATACCTTTGTAACTTATATATGTCCGGCTTCTTCTGACATTATTTTATCAAAAATAAAACAAATAACATACACGTCATTCAGCTGCTTATATCTGTTACACACTTATTAGATGCCCTTTCATGTATTTCCTATTCTTAAATCTATTCGGCTTCCATTAATCAATAAATTTTAATGTGTAAAAAATTAATTGAGTAGTATTTCGAAAATGTCATATCATCTCTTATTTTCCTTTGCTTTTGACTGATTATGTAATGGCACACAACTAAAGGCGGAAAACAAGAGAGCAT
>NC_051413.1:3631113-3631406 GCF_015228065.2 Penaeus monodon
CGAAAAAGACTGACAATATCAAAAGAACAAATCAAAGTAAGAAAAATAGATAAAACGAGGATGACCAAAAATGATAAAGACAGTAACAAGATGATGAAGGAAAAATGGATCATAAAACAGGACGAAAAAAAAAGAGAGAAAAAAAAACTAGCTTTTCTCTTGCAAGATGAAGCAATGTTGCAAGAAAATGTCACTGCCAGCCAGGAATGTTACGTAATCCAAGAGCTGTCATGTGATTTCTGAATTTAAAATAAGTCTGAAAAAGATATGATGTGGTTATGTATGTTTAAGTG
>NC_051413.1:3632391-3632519 GCF_015228065.2 Penaeus monodon
GACGCAGAGATAGGGGACGAAGCGTGGGCAGGGAAGGAAGGAATGATGGGAGAGGCCGCTATGATAACAGGCAATTCTCACGTCAGAAGTTTTCCATGTTGCACGCTGGAATTTTGAGAGTTGGAATC
>NC_051413.1:3632876-3632961 GCF_015228065.2 Penaeus monodon
TCTTATTCATTCCTCTTTATTCATATAATTCTTACAGTTATTCTTTCCCCGCCAGCTCGCCTTACAATAGCTTTATTAGCCTCTG
>NC_051413.1:3633009-3633198 GCF_015228065.2 Penaeus monodon
GCGGAAGACTTATTAAAATATCACGAGCCTCTTTATTCTTTTAATATTTCACCTCGACATTAAAATTCCTCTTAATGTTGCTTTCATGAGGGTTTTTTATAGACGCACCAATAATTGAAAATAGGATTTGATTTTGAAGCGTGAACATTTCTAGATATATTAGCGCAGTTGGTGAGTCAATAATATTTT
>NC_051413.1:3633908-3634236 GCF_015228065.2 Penaeus monodon
TCCGTCTCTTACCAGTAAATTGTACCAGCTTTCGGAAGGTATTTTCCTAAACAGCATACCGAGTGTAATTTTTTCCCCTCTTTTTTGGGGGGGAGGGTACGATTTAACAAGTTGACGACGAGCGAGTGGATCAGAAAATAGATGTCCGAGGGAAAGGGGAAGGTAAAAAAGAAGCGAATGGAGGGAGTAAGAGATAATTGGGGATAACAGGCGAATGGTGAAAGAGAGAAGGAAAGCGACGTAAGGGAAAAAGTATATATCTGTATATGCAGTGTAGATATGGACAAATACATGAATTGATAGGAAATTTGATAAACAGGTTGATGAA
>NC_051413.1:3634670-3634756 GCF_015228065.2 Penaeus monodon
CAAAGGCCGAAGGAGGTCATCGGAAAGGAGACAAAGCCACCATTACAGTAATTAAGTATCTGTGATAGGGCAAGGCCGTTAAGCCA
>NC_051413.1:3634809-3635832 GCF_015228065.2 Penaeus monodon
GCAAAGGGGCTTATTTATGGGGCAATGAATCCTTCTCAAGCCGCGCGGGAGATCGATTGGTGGGTGTGATTTGCAGGGGGATTGGGAGGGTGGGTGGGGTATGGGTGGGGGATGGGTGGTTAGTGGGGGGTGGGGGATGGGTGGGGGAGGTTTTTGGTAGGGATGGGAAGTGGGGGGGATTTTCATGGGTGGGGTTATGGGGTGAGGGGGAGGGGGAATTAGCATGGAGAGGTGGGATTTGTGTGGTGGGGGGATGGAGGAACGTGGTAAGGAAAGGGGGGGGGGTTATAGTTATAGGGGTGAGGAAGAAGAGGGAGGTTGTGTGGTGGGATTATGAGGGGGGAAGGAGAGAGTGAGGGGGTTCTACAGCTCATGTTTGAATTGTGTAAATATTCATCATCGTAGCCTATCTATCGTTTTATTCTCTCTATCTCTTTCCATTTCTATTTTTCTCTTCTTCGTCTTTTGTCTGCTTCATTCCTCTCTTTCCTTTTTTCTCTATCTTTTCTTTCTTCCGTCTCTTTTCTCTCCCTTTCTATACCCTCTCCGTTTTCTCCCCCATTCTCCTGTTCCTTGTTATCCTCGGCCTCTCCTCTACGCCTTTCCCCTCTCTTCATCCATCCTTCCCTCGTCTCATCTCCTCCTTTTTCTTGTCCCTCTCCTCTTCCCCACCCTCTCTCTCTCCCCTCTCTCCTCTCTTTCCTCTCTCTCCTCTCTCTCCTCTCTCTCTTCTCCTCTCTCTTCTCTCTTTCCTCTCTCTCCCCTCTCTTCTCTCTTTCCTCTCTCTCCTCTCTCCTCTCTTTCTTCTCTCTCCTCTCTCTCCTCTCTCTTCTCTCTTTCCTCTCTCTCCTCTCTCTCCTCTCTTTCCTCTCTCTCCTCTCTCTCCTCTCTCCTCATCCCCTTCCTCTCGCCCTTCCCCTTTTCATATAATATCTATAATATCTTTTTCCTTTCTTTGTCTCTCTCTCTCACTTTTCCCCTCTTCTCACCCACGCTCACCCTCTTTCCCTCTCTGCCTCTTCC
>NC_051413.1:3636060-3636560 GCF_015228065.2 Penaeus monodon
CCCAATAACCTCTTTCCCCTCCTCCCCCTCTCCCCGTTTTCCCCTCGCTCCTCCTTTCCTCTCACCCCTTATCCCCTCTCCCTCTCCCCTTCTCCCTCCCCACTCTCCTACTCTTTCCTCCCTTCCTCTCTTCCCCTTCCCACTCCCCTCCTCATCCCTCCTTCTCCCTCCCCACTCCCCTCCTCTTCCTCCTTCTCCCTCCCCACTCCCCTCCTCTTCCCTCCTTCTCCCTCCCCTTCTCCCTCCCCACTCCCCTCCTCTTTCCTCCTTCTCCCTCCCCACTCCCCTCCTCTTTCCTCCTTCTCCCTCCCCACTCCCCTCCTCTCCCCCCCTTCCCCTCTACCCCTTTTCTTCTCCTTCCCTCCCCCTCTTCCTTCCTTTGACCTGGATCGACCATGAATAATAGAATATCTTGGATCTCCTTTTGGAAATGTTGAAGAAAATCCTTTTTCATTTTCGCGTGCTACAAATGCACACGTCTTACGCATGTGCACGAGGTT
>NC_051413.1:3636598-3636671 GCF_015228065.2 Penaeus monodon
GGCGAACGATAAAAACATAATGATAAGGAAGAATTTAAAGAATTCCTTAAAAAAATAGTTGAGCGTTTATAGA
>NC_051413.1:3636847-3637189 GCF_015228065.2 Penaeus monodon
AAGTATGTGTATGTGTGTATAAGTGTGTATGTGCGTGCATTCTCACCTTACACATTCTGAACTTTGCTAAAGACACCAGATCTCCGAGACATGACAGGACACAGCTGATAGGCAGCAAACTGAACAAAATTATATTATGCAAAAACAAACACGAGAAGAGGAAAACGAAGAGAAAAGTTACCGATACAGAATACATTAAAAACACAAAGTAATCACCTTGTTTATATCACATTTTTTTTTTCATTATTTGCATATCGTCGTTCAAAATTATGATGGCAGGTAATATGCAAAACAGAGATCAAAAGAATAATTTGCGAGGTAGAGGCTGTATAGGTGTGTCCT
>NC_051413.1:3637288-3637708 GCF_015228065.2 Penaeus monodon
TTGCGGTTTATGCGTGTGTATTTCTGAAAATATGTGTTCATAAGTACACATGTACTTGTGTACGTACGTGTCTGAAAATATATCCAATCAATTACCTATGACCGCAAAGCAACCACTGTATATAAGTATACATGTACTTGAATGCACAAATAAAACACATTTTGAGCTTTTACATACAGACATACATTTTTTTTTCTGCGTGCGTTCATCTGTGTATACCCGAGCTTTCGTGTCTCCTCGCCACGTACTGCAGCTTCCTTCTGGGATTAATTTACTCGAATTTATCAACCTTTACCGGATTTTTCCTCTCTTACGTAAGTATCCCCTGCGATCCCTTTTGGTGTCGTCGATATTTTCCTCTTTTGGACACTTCCCTCCCCCCCCCCCCCCTTTATTGTGCGCTTCCTTGATTCTTGTTTT
>NC_051413.1:3637834-3637926 GCF_015228065.2 Penaeus monodon
TTTTTTTTCTTTCTTTATATCAGATATTTCGGTTCACACATATTAATAGGTAAATGACTAATAGGCTGAATCAATTATTAATGTTATTTTAC
>NC_051413.1:3638676-3638836 GCF_015228065.2 Penaeus monodon
CGCCCTAAGCCTATCGACATTTCCGTACGACAGACACTTGGGTCTTCAGTCACAGTGTTAGACCCTTTTCGTGTGACTGTGAAGGTCCTATTTTCCAGATACAAATCGACCCTCCGTCCTTTGCTAGCCTCGTTTTTTCTCCCTCTCTTTTCCCCTCTGA
>NC_051413.1:3638919-3639003 GCF_015228065.2 Penaeus monodon
TTATCCCTCTTTCCCATCTTGCTTTTCATAAAACAACAAACGAGGTCCTTTGATAATGCAATCTCCCTCCTTCGTATTTTTTTG
>NC_051413.1:3639337-3639446 GCF_015228065.2 Penaeus monodon
CCACCCTTCTCTCACATGTTGTCCCAGAGATTCTTATGAGGGGATATAGATTTCGCTTCACACACACGCTAATGAAATGATATAAATGCATTATGGCGGTTTGCATATG
>NC_051413.1:3639787-3639890 GCF_015228065.2 Penaeus monodon
ACACACACAAACACACTAGTACAAAAAACACGTAAATTTTTCCTTATTTATCAAGCTTTTTTACAGTATTTTTCATGCAATTTCCTTCCAACCGAGCGACTTC
>NC_051413.1:3639975-3640171 GCF_015228065.2 Penaeus monodon
TTATCCCTCTTTCCCATCTTGCTTTTCATAAAATAACAAACGAGGTGCTTTGATAATGCAATCTCCCTCCTTCGTATTTGCAACAACCTTCTTTAGCTGTTGCAGAATGAAGCGCATAGGAATTCCGCTATCAAGCATTATGCAAAAATCATTCATTTATACATTATAGCTCCCTTGCAATAACCTTCCCCTTTCG
>NC_051413.1:3640736-3641073 GCF_015228065.2 Penaeus monodon
ATTAGTTAAATACGAAAGTATGATAATAAAGAATAAACACAAACATCTACTTATATCACAATTTTAGAAATAGATACAATAAGTAGATAGAAAGACAAATTTATAACGAAATACACTTATGAAAATTTCTTTTAAAGGACTTCCGTCTCATCCCGGATTGAAATGAAATTAATAGATTAGCTTAAAAAAGAGATTGATTAAAAATTATTAAAGGGTACGAAATAATACAAGGAATTGGTGTAAACTGATTGATAGTCAAGTAAACAAGTAAATAAATGAATGATTGACAAACCAAAAATAATTCCAGATAATAAAAACTTTTACCCAAATTTCACGA
>NC_051413.1:3641093-3641399 GCF_015228065.2 Penaeus monodon
AAGAATTTAAATTGTTTACTCTTAATTACATGAATATGCATTAATTCATATGATTTTTTTGTGTTATACGAAGTACACATATAAAATTCACACTAGATTCAGCAACATTAAGATTCTGAATTGTTTAAATAAAGGATCCCTTTTCCTAAATGGTGAATAAGTAAAATGATAAATGTATACGGAATTTTTTCAAAAGAACAAACACAGAGTAAAGAAAAGTAAGAAAATACAAAATTTGACGACACACTTGAAGCAATAAACAAAAAACACTTTTTTAAGTCTAAGATCCGCACCGGTTCCTCCTTT
>NC_051413.1:3641439-3641685 GCF_015228065.2 Penaeus monodon
TGTTTACCGGCACGATCCCTTTCCCTCAATGGATCAGGCGCTCCGTCGACCTCGCCAATGGCCGTTTTTATTCAAATTTTTCATTGTTTGCCGAGCGGGATTTACATTTCAGGCAAACTTCGGGCTCCATTTGCATTTTAGGGGAGGGAGGGGGGGGTAGCGATTTTTTTTTTTTCCTGAGTTTAATTTTTATGGGGTGTTTTCCAGTTTCCTTTTCTTCGCGTTGTCTCTATTTTTCTCTCTCTT
>NC_051413.1:3642153-3642333 GCF_015228065.2 Penaeus monodon
TGGATATATAGAGGAGCATGTAGCTTTATGAGAACTGGGCAGATGAGGTATGTAATGAATTCAAACGCGATGCAATTAATTTATTAAATCGACATCAAACACTTTATTCAGGTTAAGTTCATTATGTTCTAAGGTCTAGAGAATGTTGTTGACCTTTGTCATATTCTTACAAGAATGAGA
>NC_051413.1:3643844-3644018 GCF_015228065.2 Penaeus monodon
GTCGCAAAAATACTTTATTGAAAAAGGGAAAGCATTGATTCACATCCGGGCTCGACTGTCAACCCGCTGTTAAATGGAACATACTGTATATATATTTTGGACAGTGACATTTATTATATTGAGTTGTGTGGGTAGGGAGGGAGGTGGGAGTTCGAGCTTCTGTTTCTATGCTGA
>NC_051413.1:3644360-3644602 GCF_015228065.2 Penaeus monodon
GAGAGATTGTAAGTCTGCCCACCTTTTTATAGCATGATTTATTAATAACATGAGATCTATTTAAGTTTCAATTAAATGTATTTGAAAGCTTCTTATCTCTCTTTGTCATTTTTTTCTTGGTCTTCCAAAACTCGATTGAATTTTTAAAAATCAATTTGATTCTGTTAATGAGATTTGGGATTATTTTCTTTTATAATGGAAACGATTTCGGGGCAAAATAATGTGTTTGTGCTCTTGCTCGA
>NC_051413.1:3644817-3644916 GCF_015228065.2 Penaeus monodon
AGATTTGCTAAAATATTTTTCCTTTTCAGGTAGATTCCCAGCGCTGAGATAACATCTTTCCAAATATACGAGCGGTCTCTACAACACAGTAAGAAATAG
>NC_051413.1:3645454-3645521 GCF_015228065.2 Penaeus monodon
TATCATGTGGTCTTACTGTCTTCGTGCTTGGGTTTTGATGAATTGCTTGCCACAAAGAATTAAATCT
>NC_051413.1:3646090-3646557 GCF_015228065.2 Penaeus monodon
CCTGCTCTCTTCTCCCCCCCCCCCCTCTCCCTTGACCTTTTCCCCTTCTCCCCCCCCCCTAATACCTTCATCTCCGTCCCCCTACCTTTTTCCCCTCCACCCCTTTCCACTCCCTCCTCCTCCCTACCCTGTTCTTCCCTCTTCCCCTACCCTTTCCCCTCTCCACTACCCTCCCTCTCTTCTCCCTCCCTTGACCTTCCCCCTACCTTTTCCCCCTCCACTATACACCCCTCGCCACCCCCTCCCCTCCTGTCTGTTCTCGCTTTACTTAAGTGATTATGAACATTAAGCTTCGTGTTTCGCGTAGTCCCGCCTGCCAGACGTACGATAATTCCCCCTCTTATCATCTCGAACGCGACGCGACGTGACGATGCGTCCGAACGGCTGCAAATCGACCTCGTCACAGCGACCGTATTTCTGGAGCTGTCAAGTGCACGGTTGGGGTAGGGGTGGGAGGGGGGTCAGTA
>NC_051413.1:3647033-3647268 GCF_015228065.2 Penaeus monodon
TTAAATGAATATCATATCTGCAGGGTAAGTACAGTAATTGCACATTAGCCATTGCATCTTTTGCAATATGAAATAACTAATTCATTACTGCTATTCAACCCTCTCGCTTTTTTAATTCAATGGGTATAAAGAAGCCCTTTTGAAAACGAGATTGCCTTTTCAATAAACAATTTTCGTGTTTAATTATTTCGTTTCGTTTCTATTATCGTCAGTTTAATATATATTTTGGTGGATT
>NC_051413.1:3647372-3647508 GCF_015228065.2 Penaeus monodon
GTCAAGGAGACGTCTTTTTTTTTTTTTTGCCCTTTTCCATTACTTATAGTCATTTATCTTAATTTATTTCATTATTCCACTAATTAGTTTATTTGTTTTAGAAAATTATATCGGTCTGTTAATATTCAGTTTCCAT
>NC_051413.1:3647559-3647696 GCF_015228065.2 Penaeus monodon
CAAAATTATATTGGTTTTTCTAATATGCAACTTCAAGAAAATTTATTTTGTTTTGCCTATTGCTTGTTGGCCTATTTGATTGTTTGTTTTCAAGCAGACTGTACCCTTTTTTCTAATATCCAATAAAAAAAAATACA
>NC_051413.1:3647763-3648759 GCF_015228065.2 Penaeus monodon
TTATTGTACACGTAAATCATATCCCATTAATATCCACTTTCAAGCGAACTAACAGATGTACTCTGAGCGATAAATTTCGTACGCATCAACAAGGGTGCCTGATAGATGATGATTATCCGAAACTGCCCTTCATCACGCTGTAATAGGCGTTCTGACACTAAGAGGAAAGGCAATGATTGATCACCGACTTTATATCATCGCTCAGGACATCATTTCGATGATGGAGGTGAAGCGAGGTGATTGGTAAATGGGCTGTGACGTCACTCATGTTGTTCTTAATAAGATTGAAATGAAGGGAGGTGATTGGTAAATGGGCTGTGACGTCACTCAAGTTGTTATTAATAGGATTGAAATGAAGGGAGGTGATTGGTCGGTAATGAGGTCATTCACGACGTCATCTCTAAGACAGTAATGGAATGATTTGTTTGGTTAGTGGTTTATGACGTGGACAGTTGCAGATAGGATTGGACTAAGTGATTGGTTAAAGGGTTTGGGTATCGCTCATGACGTCATTTCGAAGATAAGATGAAACCAGCTGATTGATTAAGAGATTATGACATCAGCTGAGGTTACGAAATGAAGCAAGGTGATTGGTCAGTGTGTTATGACGTCACTCATGATATACGTGCAAAAGGACGAGATTAAAAGATTTTTTTTTTGTTTATGTCAATGTGAACGTTCCATCGCATGCTGTTCAAATATTAATGAACTCAATCTAATTATGATTATTCATATTACAGCTGCACTTGTCATTAATGGTGTCAGTAACCATATTATCGATATAATTATTGATATGAGTGTTATAACTTATAACTTATCACTGTTCATCATTAGCTTCATCTTCGTTATTGATGTTATTAACGTCACATTAATTCCAATATTATTCTTACTATCAATATCTCGGCCATAGTCATTATTGCCTTTGCTACTGCAATTTAAATAGCTGACAGTAATAACAAAATTGATAATTATCATCACTAGCAGAAATAGCACTAG
>NC_051413.1:3648784-3648850 GCF_015228065.2 Penaeus monodon
TTTTTGTTATCGTTATTATTATCATTAACGGTCTTTTTCTATTGTCTGAATAATATAACATTTTAA
>NC_051413.1:3649594-3649761 GCF_015228065.2 Penaeus monodon
TCCCTCCTCCATCCTCCTCGGGAAGATATATGGCTCCTCAAGGAAACTTTTACTCGCTACCTCGCTGTCACTTCTGTGGGAGTTCCTTGGCGATTTGGCACAACCCTTCGCCACGCCCCCTTCCTTCCCTTAGCCCCGCCCACTCACGTTCTCTTTCTCTCTCTGAC
>NC_051413.1:3650339-3653698 GCF_015228065.2 Penaeus monodon
GTCAAAACAAACGTCGGGGAATAAAAAATGAAGAAGAAGAAATGAAGAATATTAACAAAAGAAAGAAAGAAAAGGAAAATGTAAGAAAAGGAATAGAAGAAGATCAACAACAACAACAAAACAGAACAAAACAATGACAATAAATCAGAAGAACAAGAAAATAAAAGAATATAAACAAGAAAGCAAAATAATAAAGTAAAAGATTTAATAACAAAAATGATAATAATGAGATGAAACCAAAAGAGGAAATAACAAAATAGGAAAAGAATGATAACAACATTAGTGGAAGAAGAAAAGAAAGAAGAGGAAGAGGAGAATGAAGAAGAAACAAGAAGAAGACAAAGAACAAAGAAGGAAGAGAAAAAAACAAAAA
Source organism: Penaeus monodon (assembly GCF_015228065.2). Lineage (NCBI taxonomy): Eukaryota > Metazoa > Arthropoda > Malacostraca > Decapoda > Penaeidae > Penaeus > Penaeus monodon. The sequence continues at coordinate 3,650,713 of NC_051413.1, forward strand.
CAAAAAAGAAGAAATAAAAAGAAAAAGGAGATGAGGAAGAAGAAGAAATCGAAGTAGGAGAAGAAGAAAGAAAAAAGAAGAAGCCGAAAAAGGAAATAGAAAAAAAAGTTGAAGAAGATGAAAGAAGTAGAAGAAAAAGGAGAAAGAAAAAAAAAAGAAAAAGAAGCAGAAAAATGTGAAAGAAAACGAAAAAGAAGAGGAAGAAAGAAGAAAAGGAAGAAATAAAAAGAGGAAGAAAGAAGAGAAACAAGAAGAGGAAGAAAAGGAGAAAGAAAAAGAAAAGAAAAAGAAGAGGAGAAAGAAAAAGAGAAGAAAAGAAGAACAGTAAGAAAAGGAGAAAGAAAAATAAAAGAAAGAGAAGAGTAAGACAGCAGAAGAGGAAGAAAGCAGAAGCAAAGGCAAAGAGAAGAAAGCAGAAGCGGAAGGAAAAGAGAAGAAAGCAGAAGCAGAAGGAAAAGAGAAAAAAGCAGAAGCAGAAGGAAAAGAGAAGAAAGCAGAAGCGAAGGAAAAGAGAAGAAAGCAGAAGCAGAAGGAAAAGAGAAGAAAGCAGAAGCGAAGGAAAAGAGAAGAAAGCAGAAGGAAAAGAGAAGAAAGCAGAAGCAGAAGGAAAAGAGAAGAATGCAGAAGCAGAAGGAAAAGAGAAGAAAGCAGAAGAAGAAGGAAAAGAGAAGAAAGCAGAAGTGGAAGGAAAAGAGAAGAAAGCAGAAGCGGAAGGAAAAGTGAAGAAAGCAGAAGCAGAAGGAAAAGAGAAGAAAGCAGAAGAAGAAGGAAAAGAGAAGAAAGCAGAAGCAGAAGGAAAAGAGAAGAAAGCAGAAGAAGAAGGAAAAGAGAAGAAAGCAGAAGCGGAAGGAAAAGAGAAGAAAGCAGAAGAGAAGGAAAAGAGAAGAAAGCAGAAGCGAAGGAAAAGAGAAGAAAGCAGAAGCAGAAGGAAAAGAGAAGAAAGCAGAAGCGGAAGGAAAAGAGAAGAAAGCAGAAGCGAAGGAAAAGAGAAGAAAGCAGAAGCAGAAGGAAAAGAGAAGAAAGCAGAAGCGGAACGAAAAGAGAAGAAAGCAGAAGCAGAAGGAAAAGAGAAGAAAGCAGAAGCGGAAGGAAAAGAGAAGAAAGCAGAAGCGAAGGAAAAGAGAAGAAAGCAGAAGCAGAAGGAAAAGAGAAGAAAGCAGAAGCGAAGGAAAAGAGAAGAAAGCAGAAGGAAAAGAGAAGAAAGCAGAAGCGGAAGGAAAAGAGAAGAAAGCAGAAGCGGAAGGAAAAGAGAAGAAAGCAGAAGCGGAAGGAAAAGAGAAGAAAGCAGAAGCGAAGGAAAAGAGAAGAAAGCAGAAGCAGAAGGAAAAGAGAAGAAAGCAGAAGCGGAAGGAAAAGAGAAGAAAGCAGAAGCGAAGGAAAAGAGAAGAAAGCAGAAGGAAAAGAGAAGAAAGCAGAAGCGGAAGGAAAAGAGAAGAAAGCAGAAGCAGAAGGAAAAGAGAAGAAAGCAGAAGCGGAAGGAAAAGAGAAGAAAGCAGAAGCGGAAGGAAAAGAGAAGAAAGCAGAAGCGAAGGAAAAGAGAAGAAAGCAGAAGCAGAAGGAAAAGAGAAGAAAGCAGAAGCGGAAGGAAAAGAGAAGAAAGCAGAAGCAGAAGGAAAAGAGAAGAAAGCAGAAGCAGAAGGAAAAGAGAAGAAAGCAGAAGCGAAGGAAAAGAGAAGAAAGCAGAAGCAGAAGGAAAAGAGAAGAAAGCAGAAGCGGAAGGAAAAGAGAAGAAAGCAGAAGCGAAGGAAAAGAGAAGAAAGCAGAAGCGAAGGAAAAGAGAAGAAAGCAGAAGCAGAAGCAGAAGGAAAAGAGAAGAAAGCAGAAGTGAAGGAAAAGAGAAGAAAGCAGAAGGAAAAGAGAAGAAAGCAGAAGCGAAGGAAAAGAGAAGAAAGCAGAAGCGAAGGAAAAGAGAAGAAAGCAGAAGCAGAAGGAAAAGAGAAGAAAGCAGAAGCAGAAGGAAAAGAGAAGAAAGCAGAAGCAGAAGGAAAAGAGAAGAAAGCAGAAGTGAAGGAAAAGAGAAGAAAGCAGAAGCGAAGGAAAAGAGAAGAAAGCAGAAGCAGAAGGAAAAGAGAAGAAAGCAGAAGCGAAGGAAAAGAGAAGAAAGCAGAAGCGAAGGAAAAGAGAAGAAAGCAGAAGCAGAAGGAAAAGAGAAGAAAGCAGAAGCAGAAGGAAAAGAGAATAAAGCAGAAGCGAAGGAAAAGAGAAGAAAGCAGAAGCAGAAGAAAGCAGACGCGGAAGAAAGCAGACGCGGAAGAAAGCAGACGCGGAAGGGCGCCGAGGCAAAAGAATGATCTATTTCCCAACTTGTTCAGCGCCAAGGAAAGTTTAGAATCTTGAAGACACTCAGGGAATCGCCTCCGTCTTCCGGGGTTGGGGGCGTCGAGGCTGTGAATCGGGGGGGGGGGGTAGGATAGGTGGGGGAAAGGGGTGGAGCGAGGGTAGGAAGGGAGAGGGGAGGGGGGAGGAAAGGAGGGGGAGTGGAGGGGAGGAGGGGGAGCAGGATAGGTGGGGAAGGGGGTGGAGCGAGGGTAGGAAGGGGGAGGGGGAGGGGTTTTTGGAGGCAGGAGCGGATGTTGGGGAAGGAGGGACTGGGCGAGTGAGAGGGGAAGGAGGGGATGTAAAGAGTGGGGGAGAGGAGGCAGGAGGGTGGGGGGGGGGGTTAAGGGAAAGATTCTTCGTGGGGGTGGAGTCGGGAGTGTGGAGTGGGGAGGGGGGTGGGGAGAGGGGGGGAGAGTGGGTATTTGAAAGGAGCGGGTGGGAGCCAGATCTGAGCCGGGGGGGGGGGGGAATGACACCTTCTTATGCTACAGAACGGAAGGATGCCTTAAGATCCTGTGATTTCTTTAACGTAGAAGGAGTATATATCTATCACTGTTTCCATTTTCTGATTTTAGTTTGTCTGTTTAAAGATTCATTCTATATCTATTTATCCATGTATAACTTTGTATCTTCATCTATTTGATTTTTTCTTTTATTGTTGGTATTC
>NC_051413.1:3653959-3654105 GCF_015228065.2 Penaeus monodon
TATATGGAGAATTCGGGAGCGTAACCTGAGTCAAGAAAGTTTAGCAATTATGCAAGATGAAATCAAAGGATATCCGGGAAGTCCATGGCAGAAGATCCTCGTGGCTTTAGCTACTTCTGGGAAATTACTTGAGACTTCCTAGATGA
>NC_051413.1:3654867-3655250 GCF_015228065.2 Penaeus monodon
GACGATACCTGAACTTCCTCAGATAAACATACGAACAAGTACACCAGATAAGCCATAAATCCAGAAGATAAATTCAGACAGAGGGCTCGGAAAACACCGCCCCTCGCAACACAGATCTCACGCGCCATTGGAAAAGCAGGAGCGGCCGGTTTGGAAATTCATAATAAATGGCTCACTGATTTGCAAGCTAAAAGTTTGATTACAGGTCATCAATATGCATGCAAGACTTCAGCGGCCGGGAGGGGGAGAGCCAAACCCAAGGGCTTAAGTGTACATGCGTATATAGACAGATGAATCTGAAGTACAGATGGATATAACATACAAGTGTACAGACATCGGCGTATATTTACACACTTGCACGCGTGCGCGCTCGTGCCTGTATT
>NC_051413.1:3655466-3655598 GCF_015228065.2 Penaeus monodon
ATCTAAATCTGTAATCTGAATGTGTGAGTATGCGTTGTTTCTGTGTGTAAGGGTGGCTGTGTATGTTATATATGTGGTAATTATCTGACTGTGTAATGAAATGTAAACTTGGTAATCAAAACATTTATATGA
>NC_051413.1:3655701-3655913 GCF_015228065.2 Penaeus monodon
GGCTGACAATACATTTTCTGGTTATACAGAAAAAAAACATCAATCGAAATTCAACTCAATACCAACCCTCAAAAAATTCCCCCTTCACCCCCTCCCCCCAAAAAAGTCCATTCCTTTCAAAAACAGACATATAAAGTAAGTTATATAAAAATGTTTTCCAAAAATATATCTCTCTTCCGTGTCGATAGGCTCGCTAAAACAGTGTAGGATGA
>NC_051413.1:3656726-3656889 GCF_015228065.2 Penaeus monodon
GCAAAATTCATGTGAAAACAAACGATATGTTGCAGTGTGTATCTGAATCAATTTGGAGTTATGGTTGTGAATTTACTGGATTCAAACGCGGTTCATAATTTGCTTACGAAATGTTTTGAAAACAGAGCAAACACCAGAGAACTAACAGAGATTATAAAAAAAA
>NC_051413.1:3657546-3657666 GCF_015228065.2 Penaeus monodon
GTCAATTCGTTTATGGCGGAAAGTGTTTGATGTAATAAAAAAAAATGCATAATAGATTATTACCGAACGCCTGAACGATCATTATCTAATATGAATTTTAAACAAATTATGTAAGAGATC
>NC_051413.1:3657692-3658109 GCF_015228065.2 Penaeus monodon
GCTAATAAAGAACGACCAAAGTCTGAAAATCCTTAGTTGGAAACTGTGCGTTGTTTATAGTTGCCGATTCGGATTTTAGGAGTCGGGGATATGAGTAATGGTATTCGTATCTTTGCGTTTATTTCTATCCACAGCCGGGGGAAAGTTAAATCAATTTGTAATCAGATCAACTTTAAGGAAAGAAAAAGATAACGAAGGTTTCACAGAAATAAGAGAGTTAATTTATAGACAAGGAATATGACAGAATCTATAACACGAATGAAATATATGAAAATACATCCCATAACAATATGTGTTCGAATCCCTTAGCGACGTCGGATTGAGATTCAAAGTTTTAGTGACATTTTCGCGTCCGGAACACGAGAACATATTGGTGAATAAAGAAATACATGAAAATTAGGTATTGTGTTTTTGTTC
>NC_051413.1:3658508-3658630 GCF_015228065.2 Penaeus monodon
ATGTCTATGTCCTTGTACGCTTTCTCGGAACCTGTGTCAATCGAGCTGTCAAGGGCGCATGTTGATGAAGCAAGTTGACTTTCTCATTCTCTTTTCCCTCTTCTTTTCCCCCTCTCCTTCAA
>NC_051413.1:3659707-3659894 GCF_015228065.2 Penaeus monodon
CTTATGATATTTTGTAGATATATTACCGACAATGGAACAGTGTGTGTTCAATCACTCTTCTGATCTAAGTCACTGAATGAGGTTTGTATTAAGAGCCAATTAAAGATCCTTTATCGTTATAAATTATATCCGTTTCTCCCCTCTGATTAGTGATATCTTGTATGCTCTCTCAGTATTACAGTGTTCA
>NC_051413.1:3660516-3660928 GCF_015228065.2 Penaeus monodon
TAAGCTAAATAAAGAAATTACTTGCTTTAACCACCTTCTTCCAAGAAAGTCTCTCGCTTCAAGCCAAAAAGACACTTAACAACTCGTTTTTTCTCCTTTCCTATTTTCCTTTCTTAGTTTCTCTTTTTCTTTATTCTTTTCATATTATTATTTCATTCGTTCGTTTGTTAATTTTTTTCAGGATTTTTTTTTTTGTGAGTATTTTTTTTTTTTCCTCTCCTTTTTTCTATATCTTTTCTCGTTAATTTTCTTTCTTTTTTCATCGAGAACAAGTGGCAGGAACATTGTCTCAAGTGAGGAAAAAGTTACTTCAGAAAGATAACTTTCTGGGGCGTAATTTGTGATTTTGTGCTCTGTCTTTCTTCCTTTTTTTATCTCTCTTGCCTCTTGTCTGCAATTGTTATTTCCTCCT
>NC_051413.1:3661023-3661274 GCF_015228065.2 Penaeus monodon
TATTCATTCTGGCTTTCCAATTTTCTCTCCCTCGATTGCATGCAACACCAACCCTCTATTCCCTTCCAGTTAAAACATTTAGCATCAAAGTTTCCATAATCACTTGCATTTACTGTTCCAACTTTCACAGCTACCAACACTCACTATTTCAGCCTTCACATTTACCAACATCAACCTACCCTATAGTATCCAAAACGGTCAGTATTCATCACCCTGATAACCTGGTACATAATCAACTTAAAGATAATAAT
>NC_051413.1:3661308-3661452 GCF_015228065.2 Penaeus monodon
ATGATACTGATACTGACATCAACTGAAGAGAAGTGTAGCTGCCAACATCAGATTAACAGCAAAATTCTGACATCATGTTTAAACGTTTCCATACTTACAACGTTACTTATGTTTAAGGGACACGCCTTCTTATTTTGCAGAAAG
>NC_051413.1:3661503-3661769 GCF_015228065.2 Penaeus monodon
GCACTGGAACAATTGCAATATAGTATAGTACTACCAACACCTAGAAATCAAACCTCCAATAACGATTATTCAGCATATAAATCTAGAAATACCACCACTAAAAGTATGGAGTAGATGTTGGTAATTGGCCATGGTTGCCAACATCCACTCCCGAGGTTTCCATCGCTGCCACAGCCTCCCCTGCCAACGTCGTCACTACTCGGCCTCTTAGTCGTCTTCCGGTGTACGACTTTCTGCGAGGAGATTTTTTGCTTCCATGTTCTCCC
>NC_051413.1:3661978-3662848 GCF_015228065.2 Penaeus monodon
GACCTTACATCCCCTTAAAAAGTAATTACCAAATATAATTAGATAAACAAAGCAGTGAATCAGGCATAATGAATCAAATTACAAACACAAAGTATGAAAAACACATTAATAAAGCAATGTACTGGCTCTCAAAACCCTCATTTCCTCAGTAGCATTATAAGGCGAAGCGGGAACCCCCTGGAAATGCCTTTAGTTTCGCCATAGAAGGGGGTTTATACAGGCCGCGTCCACAGAATGTTGTGAGGTTGACCTTATGTGCTATTACACCGAGTAACAGGTTTGAAGAATAGCCTTTATGGGCGTTCATAAAAGGAATTCTTATCGTGATTTACGGCTAGAGATAAGGTTAAAGGGTTTACTCCTTGAGGTTTATTGGTTATTGCTCCGTAAACCACTACACTACACATTGTTTTATTTATGGCAGGTGGAGTGGCAGGGGAGAGGGTAAGGAGAGCAGGTAGGGAGGGGGGGATGGGGTTTAGTGCCGATGCCCTTGCTTCTTGCTCACTTTTCCTCATTTTCTTTTGTTTTTTTTTACGATTATCATTATTGTTTATTATACCTCTTATCGCTCCACTCTACCTCACTCTTCTTTGTTATACTCTAGCCCTCCTTTAACCTACCCTTCCTTTTTGCTCCCTTTATCTTCATTTTCTGTCCCTTCTAATTTCTATACTATTTTTACCCCACCTCTTCACTCTCCTCAACGCTAATTTCAAACCTTATACCTATTCAACACCTATTTTCCTTCTCTGTCTCTTCTCTATCTCTTCCCCAGCTCCTCTATATCCTTATTCCATCTCATCCTCTCCCTTCTCCTCCCTTCCTCATCTCTGTGCATCCTTTTCTATCCTCACCACCCATTTGCCT
>NC_051413.1:3663156-3663453 GCF_015228065.2 Penaeus monodon
AACCCTTGCAACTACTACTTACCCACCCCTCATCCCCCTTACCCACCCACCATCCCCTCACCCATCCCCCTTACCTACCCACCCCCTCCTCCCCCTAATACCGGACGGAGAATATGCCCCATTCTTAAGAGGTATTTTCCCCTCAAGACGGCAACAGGATATTATCATGATTTTAGCTCATCTGAGAACCAAAGGAGATTCTTAAATGCCGTGGATGGGCAGCTCCGAGTCTCGTGTCCTGAGCTGTGTTGGAGGTTCACATTATCAGGAAGATTATAAGGTTTTGACTTATGGGAA
>NC_051413.1:3663735-3663997 GCF_015228065.2 Penaeus monodon
GCCCACTTTTACCTCCCATAATACCGTAGATTTACATTATGGGGGAAGATTATGGGTCTTTGAATTATGGGCCTTTCTCCACCTTTTTGACATGTTTATTACTACATTATTTTTTGAGTTATGAAAAAAGTTGCGATCCTTCTTTTTTCTTTTCGTTCGTTGTTTATTATCACACTGTAATACTTTTTGTCTGCTTTATGTTACGTAAGATAGGAAGCTGAATGTTATGGATTTTGTGTTATAGGATAGGTTTTTTTCGTAC
>NC_051413.1:3664407-3664471 GCF_015228065.2 Penaeus monodon
GTTTCTCCATCCTTTCTTCTTCCTGAGCATCTCTCTATCCCTCATTTTTTTCACATTTCCATTT
>NC_051413.1:3664974-3665790 GCF_015228065.2 Penaeus monodon
CCTGAACTCAAAAGTCACACCTCGCCTCTCCGCTCCTGCCATCTGTCTGCCGGCGGTGTGAGTTCGTGTCAAAGAGAACTCAGATTGTGCTTTTCCCCTCTTAGACGATAGATCACACTTAGCATAGCAAGTTGTGATTAACTGGTCCTGAACTGTGGAAAGATGGAGCGTTCTCAAAGTTGTTTATCACGTCAGGGAAGGTGAGGGGAGAGGGAGGGATGTGAGGGGTGAGGGAGGGGGTGTGAGGGGAGAGGGAGGGGGTGTGAGGGGAGAGGGAGGGGGTGTGAGGGGAGAGGGAGGGTATATGAGGGTAGAGGAAAAGGTTATGAGGGGAGAGGGAGGAGATCTGGAGATATGATAAGATGGATAAGAGGGAGGGGAAAAGGATATAAGGGAAAAGGGAGGGGAAATAAGGGGAGAGTGAGGAGATATGAAGATATGAGGGGAGAGGGAGGGGATAAGAGAGAGGAGACAGGATATGAAGGTAGAGAGAAAGGGTATGAGAGGAGAGGGAGGGGATTAGAGGGGATAGGAGGAGGGAGGGAGGGGGATGTGATGAGAGTGGGGTGGGGGGGAGGAAGGAGGAGGTAGGGGAGATGTGAGGGAGGGAAGGATGGAGATGGGTTGGGATAGGGGGAAGGAGGGGGAGTAGAGAGAGGGAAAGAGGAGGAGGAGGAGGGTGGGATAGGGGAGGGGAGGGAGGTGGGTGTAGAGGGAGGGAGGGGGGATATGAGGGAGTAGGAAAAGAAGTATAATATGAGTGGAATAAGTGGGGGGGTAGGCGAAGAGGGGTTAGAGAGGGGAATGGAGGTGGAA
>NC_051413.1:3665998-3666321 GCF_015228065.2 Penaeus monodon
GTCCATATTCAAAATACAAATACAGAAAAAATATCAGAAAAAAAATAAATATAGCATTCTAAACTGATAAAAAAGGAATTAAAAAAAAGGAAAAGAATCAGCTTTTCTCTCTCGGCGTTCCCGGTCGAAGGGAAACGGGCGAACACTATACAAACTGCGACGTTACATGACCCCTAAAACGAAAAAGGAATCGGCAGTAAATACAGTTAAATACAGCCCTGGCCGTGCAAGGGATATGCTACTTTGCAACAGAGGGGCGTAAGGGCGAGTTAGCGGCATAAACTGAACGTGTGCGAATTATTCATGGATAGTTGTCAACTGCT
>NC_051413.1:3666910-3667030 GCF_015228065.2 Penaeus monodon
TCTGCAAGATCGTAAAACAGCCCTGTGAATTATTGAGATTAAAAGGTATTCCCGATACGGTAAATTGCGATCAAGCAATTGAAACTTTAGATATATTCTTCTTTGTCAATATACAGCAGT
>NC_051413.1:3667106-3667401 GCF_015228065.2 Penaeus monodon
TTACCTGTACTCTTGTCCATGGGAAATGCGATATTTTCAACATCAGCATTTAAAATTAGAGTATGAAATTGCCTGTCGCCAATGCAAATGAACATGGTCGTACATATATACATGTGTTACTTTTGCATAAACATATATACAAGCGGATGTGTTGTTGTGGATGCGCGCTTGTTTAACTCTATATGACTTTTATAAAGACAAAGTACACGAAAAAATGTGCGCAAAATGTACATTGTACTTCTTAATTGGTATTTATTTTACATTTCCTTAAATAATGAATCTTTATGGCAAGTCT
>NC_051413.1:3667971-3668051 GCF_015228065.2 Penaeus monodon
CATCTCTGGAGTGTCGTCAAACAGGAACAATTACAGACATATATAATATTTCTTTCTGCGACTGACAGGACATTAAACTC
>NC_051413.1:3668296-3668416 GCF_015228065.2 Penaeus monodon
CCTAATTCTTTTGTTTCCATATTAAGCGTAGACACAAACGTACATGTGTTCCTTAAGAAATGGTTCTGCGGAGGGCCAACATTTACATAGGAATCACCGCGCCATCTTAACCAGCAAAAA
>NC_051413.1:3668807-3669044 GCF_015228065.2 Penaeus monodon
TTTCGCGCCAATAACTGATTTTCAGAGATGGTGCGTTGGTTCTTTCCTCGTCTCTCCTTTGTGAACGTTTCTCTAACGTTCAATTCAATTCAATTAATTTTCATTTATTTTTTGTGGATTTTTAGGGGCACTATTTTATTTTCGGTTTATATTGCATTTTCTCCCCTTTTGAAATAAACGTCTAGATGTTATTAAGATACGGTTTTCCATTTTTTCCTCGGCTTCGGGGGTATCGAT
>NC_051413.1:3669098-3669289 GCF_015228065.2 Penaeus monodon
ATCTGAATAGGTTGGCAACACTGGAGACGAAAGAATAAACGCCAAAGAATCGGTGATGATGATAAAAAGGTTTGGAATATTTTGCTGATTTTTGTCTCATATTTCGCTGAACACTTTTTGTTGTAAAGGAATTAAAGTCTATTTGAGAATCAGAAACCATAAGAAATACGATATTCAGCCATATTTCACTC
>NC_051413.1:3669357-3669579 GCF_015228065.2 Penaeus monodon
TGTTTGATGAAGGAATTTTTTTTTCTAAATCATCATTTAAGGAAATTATCCAGTGTTTTTGGTGGCGTGAAATTTCGTAATGAGAATTTAACGAGTTTTGTTTTCCGGACGTCAACGGTTTTCTACCTTATAACTTTGTGGTTTTGTTCTTAATGTACCTTTCTTGCCTAATTATATTCTCGCAGAGATACATGGATGAGGCTTATTTCGATGTCCCGTGCG
>NC_051413.1:3670080-3670289 GCF_015228065.2 Penaeus monodon
TTCTTCTTAGACATAAAAATGGCAAAATCAACAACTAAAGTAATATTTAATTTGCCTTGATGCCTTTTAGATGATTTACATATCCTTCCTTCATTATGCATTAAATTATGCAATGATTAAGTGTCTTGCACGTCTTTGCTGCTCTTTGAAACTGTATGGATTCTAGTGTGGTTTATAGATTTTTATAAGGGTAAATGGTGGATAGGTTT
>NC_051413.1:3670907-3671063 GCF_015228065.2 Penaeus monodon
CAGACATGACACCACAGTGGCCCTAAACAGACATCCTTGTTTGTTTTTGTTTACTTTCTACACAACGGGCAATCTCACTCTGGAAAGAAACAAAGACTTCACGGCAATTATTGTTTAGTCTTTTGTCTAAACAGAGCGTTTGTGCATTTGTGTGTG
>NC_051413.1:3671193-3671282 GCF_015228065.2 Penaeus monodon
ATTTTCTGTAGCATTCTGTTTGAATGGTTTGTATTTGGACAGATTTGTATGAATGAGTATGCTTGTATTTGTATGTGTTTGTTACGTGC
>NC_051413.1:3671460-3671917 GCF_015228065.2 Penaeus monodon
ATTTACTGCATAAACCCACAAAGAGGCCCCCATGCACTCATTTGTGCGTTTGTGGATCTACTCAAAGGGAATCCATGATCACTTGAGATTCATTAACATACTGGCAAATGTAATGACCAAATCGGGTTGTAAATAGATTTCGAATATATTTTTTTGTCTGAACATTTTGACGGGGAACGAGAAAAGAATGCAGACACACACACACGCACGTGTGTGTAAGTGCATGTATCTGCACTGTATATTCACAGAATATCATATATAACATTCTGTCAGCTTTCCTGTATTTCCTCTGCTTGCACAAAGCAGACCTTCACCATACTTTTAGATCACAGGTGCAGTGTACAAAAGAATATCCTTAATATATTCAAGAATAAGATACATTAAGAACAGTGCTATAAAAATGTAAATGGTTTTAGTTGTTAATCGTATTAGCGGTCCAGTCTAGACTAGAAGAATA
>NC_051413.1:3672165-3672278 GCF_015228065.2 Penaeus monodon
GATTGGTTCATGTATCTACATATTTTTAATTTTGTTAGACGCAAATACAATAAAAATGAAAAGACGGTATAAAGAGACAAGTAGAAGATTATAGAAAAGAATACATGAAAGCA
>NC_051413.1:3672371-3672465 GCF_015228065.2 Penaeus monodon
CTTTTTTTTATAAATAGAAAAACCCACAACGAATCAACGAAAAAAAATCACAAAATCGTGAAAAAAAAAGACCGCGGAAAATCTTATCAAAATT
>NC_051413.1:3672505-3672684 GCF_015228065.2 Penaeus monodon
AAGAGATAGGTTGCCGGTTGCTTTATTCCCTAAAATCTCGGCTAGAAATGGAGAAGCTGAGGGAAGCGAGGCAGTAATTCCTTCGTCAGATAAAACACAGCTTAGAAAAATGGCATACACGAGTTCTGTGTGTGTGCTCTCGGAGATGCTACACCAACAGACAGAATACACAGAAGCGG
>NC_051413.1:3672916-3673039 GCF_015228065.2 Penaeus monodon
TTTGGTGGTGGTGGCGGTTGTGTTAATAATCTTGCTCTTATTATTTTTGTTAATTTTGTTGTCGTATTTTCTGGGTTGTTATATTATCAAGCTTTTCCTGATTCTTTGTTTTTTCTCTTTGTC
>NC_051413.1:3673477-3674117 GCF_015228065.2 Penaeus monodon
AAATATAAATAATCGAAAACAAGATTACAAGAAACAGATTTCAAGTAAAAAAAAAACATTACAGAGGCGATTGTGATGAACAAGTCAAGACTCCTATTGTCAGAGATTTTTTTTTTTTCTAGATGAAAATACCCGTTTTCTTTTCTTTTTCTTTCTTTCTTTTCTTCCCTTTTTCTTCCTTTTTCTTTTCTATTTTCTTCTTAATTTTTTCTCTTTTTTTTCTCTTCATTTTTTTTTTCTCTTTTTTGGCGCAAAGAATGATTGTTGGCGGGAAAATGGCGGCGTCTCGGTTATGGCAGAATTTGTGGCTCATGGCAGCGGTTGTTTTGTGTTGTTGGCGACGTCTATTTCAGGGATACGTTTTTGTCGACGGTCTTGTAAACGGCCAATATTACCCTCGAAAAAATGTAGACGAAAGGCAATATCCCAAAGATACACACGCATCAAACTCGCCAAACTTTTATCGCCGCGGCAGCGCTGACAGCTTTCCGTGGATAGAAAGAAAAATTATAGAGAGTGTCGTGCTAATAATAATAAAGATATATCAGATGAAAGGAATTTTCGAAAGTCCTTGGTGTCGAAATACTGTGTGTGCTTATTTCTTAGCCCTTTCCCTAAAAGGAATCAGTCAAAGATTGCA
>NC_051413.1:3674312-3674559 GCF_015228065.2 Penaeus monodon
CAGCTGTACACAGAAGACTGTACATAAGGCAGCAGTGACACGTCGTGGTTTACGCTGGGGGCCCTTGCAGTGGCTGTACCATTATTTCTGGCCGTGTTTTAGAGTCTCCTAAAAGACGGCATCTAGGAGTGTGCAGAGACCCTACAAGTGCTGCATGTAGTCAGTATTTCCCAGGTTGCGACGCCTCTGGAGTTGACTGGTACGTATGTGTCTGTAGGAGAGAGAGAGAAAAGGCGAGGACAGTTTC
>NC_051413.1:3674648-3674733 GCF_015228065.2 Penaeus monodon
ACATTTTCCTTATTTTGCTATGGTTTATTTTTGCCTTCAGATCAAGCGTTCAGTTCCTGTCAGTCTGTCTGTCTGGTTTTTTTTA
>NC_051413.1:3674811-3675021 GCF_015228065.2 Penaeus monodon
CTTCCCCTTCCTTCTCTTTCACCCTCTCCCTACTTCTCCCTAACCCTCATTCTATAACCATCATTCTCCTTTCTTATATGTCTCCCTCCATCGTTCTCCCTCTCCCTCTTTTCATCCAATTCCCTCCTCTCCCTATCCCGTCTTCCATCCCTCTCGCCTTCCTACCTTCTATCTCCCCCTCTTTTCATCTCTTTCTCCCCCCCCTTACCA
>NC_051413.1:3675050-3675155 GCF_015228065.2 Penaeus monodon
TTCTTATCATCGCGAAGAAAAGAAATTTCCGAAAATGACACAGATTCGACCAATCAGATATCCATTTTCCAATCATCTGAAACATCATTTGTTGACACCGTTTGA
>NC_051413.1:3675433-3675880 GCF_015228065.2 Penaeus monodon
AGTGCCACGCAGTCAGAACCAAATTAGGCCCCGACAAATATCCCTTCAGATAATTTTCATTCAATATCCGAGAAGAAAATCGAAGGAAAACGTAAAAAAAAAGTTAAAGTTAATTTTTTTCCCCTCACAAGTAAAAAGGACAAAAAAATTAATTGCTTATTACGTACTCACTCATATCATTGATTTCTTGAATTTATACGATTTGGTTTCCAGTCTTGAACAAGGGGGAAAAAAAATGAAGGTTGGCGATTAAAAAGAGATCTGAAGTTTGTTATTATCAAAGAGGATTTTACAGTCTTCTTATCCACTCCCTATTAATCGAAGGGTTTCTTCTCATAGAGCTTTTTTTTCTCTGATATATAAAAGGTTTTAGTTAATCCGATTTTGGGTAAGGATGAAAATCCTCAGTATTCGCGAGTTGCGTTCCATTTTTTTCCTTGGCGCTCA
>NC_051413.1:3676180-3676701 GCF_015228065.2 Penaeus monodon
ATATCTTCCTCATTTACCTTTAATTCTTCTTCCTGTCCATTATTCCTTTCTCCTCATCTCCCACCCTTCTCTATCTTCCTCGTCCTTCCCCTTCCCTCTCCATTCTTCTTCCCTCCCCCTCCCTCCCCATCTCTCCCCACCCCTCCCCATCCCTCCCCCTCCTTCCCCATCCCTCCCTCTCCTTCCCCATCCCTCCCCACCCCTCCCCATCCCTCCCCATCCCTCCCCTCCTTCCCCATCCCTCCCCATCCCTCCCCACCCTCTCCGCCTTTTCCCATCTTCCAGATAAATAAAATCAACTGAAAATACTCAAGTGAGGACCATATCCTCCAGACACGACCGCTAGAGGGCCAGAGTGCCATCTTGCGGCAGCATCAAGCACTAGAAGAGCCATCATCATATTACTGGCTATTACGTTAAGTAGACTCCAGTATTGAGATTTGATTTCAGATTCCGTTTTCTTTATTGATGGAAGAGAATGGGATTCCTTGAGGACAGTTTATTGCGTCTGTGTGTTTGCT
>NC_051413.1:3676813-3677115 GCF_015228065.2 Penaeus monodon
TTTTTTCTTCCTTTATGTACTGTTTATATATTGGTAGAAATCCTTTACTTTGATCAGGACCTAATGAGTGCCTGATTTTGTATGTATACATATGTGATTTTGAATGTATGCATGTGTGATTTTGAATGTGTACATGTGTGATTTTGAATGTGTACATGTGTGTCCTTTTGAATATAACAATCCGAGGAATAAAGAACGATTTCAAATGGTAGATTTAAAGGCTTAAGAAATAGATTTAAAATAATAAGAGGCATAAGTATACACTGAAATTCGAATATTTAAACGCCCCCTCCCCCCCCCCC
>NC_051413.1:3677154-3677393 GCF_015228065.2 Penaeus monodon
AAAGGCCAAAACAGAAGGAAAATAAGAAGAGACAACAACAATACACAAGAATTAAGAAGAGGGAAGAGGTAATAAATATCACTAATAGCTTTTAGATTGGAAATTAGGCGAGATAGAACGAAAGCAAACGCGGACCAGAAGAAAATTTGTGCAAAAAAACAAGAAAATACGAGGAATATAGTTAGAAGAAATTAGGAAAAAGATAAAAAAGGTCAAAATTATTGGTTAATATCACTCAA
>NC_051413.1:3677463-3677573 GCF_015228065.2 Penaeus monodon
CTCATGTGCACGTGGGTATATGTGGTTATATATATCAATATAACTGGTTTCTGTTTTCACGTTTGAGTGTGTGATTGTATCATATTCCACCTCGAACCATTCATAAAAAA
>NC_051413.1:3677911-3678149 GCF_015228065.2 Penaeus monodon
TCGTGTACACCCCCATTCCCCCCGCATAACGTCTTTACCATAACAATGACGTAATCAGAGGTTTGCTTCTCATCCTCCCCCTTCTCTCTCAATCCTTCTTGTTCATTCTCCTTAATTCCCCTTTCTTGTCCAGTCCATTCGCTTCAGAATCATTTCTTTCCTCCGTTTATCCTCCCTTTCTTGTTCTGAATTGATGTATTCAGCTGGATAATTATGCAAGTCACTTTGTCAACTGTCT
>NC_051413.1:3678476-3678686 GCF_015228065.2 Penaeus monodon
GTCGACATAGAAGATCGACAGACATTCACGTTCCATTAGAACAAAACAAACAAATATATACCCCCCCCCCTTCTAAGCCACATTACGAAACGTTTGTCAGGCAATTGCGTAGATTGTTCGTCTGTTTCGAAACGTTTGCTCTCCTCCCAGGCTGGAGCTATGGCCGTGATTCTGAGACAAACGTTGTACATTTATTGGGATTTTTCTGCC
>NC_051413.1:3678948-3679048 GCF_015228065.2 Penaeus monodon
GTCGAACATTTTTGTTTCTGGTTGTTCAAGTTTTATGATTTTCTCGCTCTTACTCTCTTTCTGTCTCTCTGACTCTCTTTCCCCCTTCTCTATCTTTATC
>NC_051413.1:3679237-3679387 GCF_015228065.2 Penaeus monodon
GAAAAAATGAAATATCCCCATTACCACTAATATCTTTCAAATATTGCATTCACCTCGTAATTATCCCTGGCATCATTAAAAGTTTATAATTACCGCTCATGATAATGTATAATCATTCTGAAAATTCTAGACATGTGACTTGTGGAGAAA
>NC_051413.1:3679627-3679718 GCF_015228065.2 Penaeus monodon
CTTACGAGCGCTTCTATCGTGGCAACCAAACAGAAATAAACTAAAAAGATAAAAAAAAAATGACTAACACTAATTAAGAACAGCTGGGACA
>NC_051413.1:3679757-3679850 GCF_015228065.2 Penaeus monodon
CAACCCGGTATCTGACATTAAGGGGGAACTGTAACAAATTGTGGGTGGGTGGGTTATCAAGGTGGGGGTGGAGGTTTAAGGGTTATTGTGTCA
>NC_051413.1:3680490-3680803 GCF_015228065.2 Penaeus monodon
ACCCCTTCCACCCCTCAGCCACACTCAAAGGAAACTCTACTTGAATCATATTAACAAGAAGGCACTCACGTACGCCTAATTTTCGACTAGTTGGCACAGCATCGTGTTCCGTGGGGAGGGCAGAACACACAAATGATGATAATGGCGCAGTTTGGCAATTAATGTAAATGCAATAGTGTGTGAAATGAGGGGGGGGGTGGGGGGTGTCGTTGCAGCACTTTGGACAACTTGCTGATTTATGCTTCCTCGTGGGGAGGGGGGGGGGAGATTTTTTCTTTCTTTTTTTTCACTATAAGGGTCAGAAGGTATAATT
>NC_051413.1:3681035-3681301 GCF_015228065.2 Penaeus monodon
GCTAGTTAAATACTCCCAGCCTACAGTCGTTCAATATTACTAATGGACTACACAGCACTATCCAGCAATGTGTATAAAGGCCCATCGCTGTGCAATAGCTCGCAACATCCGTGCAACAACCTTGCAACACCAATTCGTATCACCAGATGTTGCCTTCAGTCCCCTCTACTTTTCCTTAGGGTCCCTGATGCAGGTGACGTGGGTTGCAAAGGCGAAGGAGATGGGGCATGTTGCAAGATCTTTTCAAGTGGGATGCTGGGTTGAGA
>NC_051413.1:3682638-3682725 GCF_015228065.2 Penaeus monodon
ACAGCAATTTATCTCAACAACATCAGCCTAAATACGAGATATGTTATAATCTAAGCAAGAACCAACACAGAGGTATTTTACCCAACG
>NC_051413.1:3683254-3683567 GCF_015228065.2 Penaeus monodon
CAAGATATCACCTCAGCAAAAGTTTCGCCTGAGCCAAGCGAAGCCAAAATAAACAGCCAAAAGATAGCCGACCGAGAGCGCAAACTAATATATAACTTTCCTTTTTTTTAAGACAATAAACTCCCCGGTCTTCTTGAGTACCCCCAGAAGGCAGAAGAAAACGGACATACATCCTTACAGGAATATATCCCTGTTAAATATCTTTAAGAAAATATCTTGCAAGGAGTTGCATTTAAGAAAAAAAAAAAAGTCTTAGCGTATTTTCTATAGATCAATATTAAAACAAAGCGTAGGTAGAGACTTTTTAAGTTGT
>NC_051413.1:3683598-3683751 GCF_015228065.2 Penaeus monodon
AGGGAGTATGAAGCATTTTCGTTTATAAAATCGGAAAGTGTGAACGAAGAACGTTAACATCGCTGCATTTGCGTTTATCTTCTTCGTTTTGTCTTTTGCGAAGAGAAAGAGAAAGTTTCTTTTGTTGGTCTTGTCACTATTCTCCCCCCCCCC
>NC_051413.1:3684242-3684318 GCF_015228065.2 Penaeus monodon
TTGTACGTGTACAAATATATATTTCATATATTATTCAGAATGAGATTTTATCGTTTCATTTCTCCTTCCCTTTTTC
>NC_051413.1:3684352-3684581 GCF_015228065.2 Penaeus monodon
CTCATTTTATCATCTCTCATTCCCTCGGCATCTCCTACACAGGCGAAAAGGAACCGCCTGTCCTTGGGTCATAGATACAGCATCCCTGAGCAGTTTCTTACAGCTTCAGCATCATCTTCGTAAGTTTTTTACCTCGGGAGAGTTAAGGAAGTTATGCTGGCAATGGGAGAAGGTTGTTAGCATGTTATTAGATATTTCTTGGGTGTTTGTTTTGTGAAGTTTTGTCTCA
>NC_051413.1:3684639-3684758 GCF_015228065.2 Penaeus monodon
CTAATTCCTTATTTTTGTTCTTTTTGTCCTTACTCTTCGATACTAATAATAACACTGAAACTAAATTATTATCAATAATAAATATAATAACAACAAAGGTGATGTATAAGAATAAATCC
>NC_051413.1:3684810-3684952 GCF_015228065.2 Penaeus monodon
TACTTTTGATTTCGTTCACTATTTTTTTAATATCTTTTCGTTTAATCCGAGATGAATCCCAGGTTGTGTGTGCTTAGAGTCAGCTGACTGATTGTAAGTAAACACTTACTAAACTCTGAAGATTGGCTGTGGCAATGAGTGA
>NC_051413.1:3685158-3685524 GCF_015228065.2 Penaeus monodon
TATTCTTCATTCTAAAATCTAAAAGTATATTACGAAATTGGCACGTCGTTCATTATCATATAGCTTCGTTCACACTTCGCTCGTTACAGTTTGTCATTCTACAACCTGATTAACTGTAGCACTCATGGTACATCGTATTCCAATTCATCAAAGAGCTTTCGGACATCTTTGTTGACTTGTGACGTCATAATTCGATTTCTTGTAACAAGGGAATCGGACGCGGGAAATTATTCTGGGTGAAATTTCCTTTGAACGCTTCTGAACAATCCGACGACTGATGTTGTTCAATTGAAGCTGTCTGTATGAAAGTAGTAGGAACAATAAATTGGTATATATATATTCTTATAACAAAATGCATATTGTAAA
>NC_051413.1:3685763-3685898 GCF_015228065.2 Penaeus monodon
TCCTCTCCCTAATTCTCACATTCCTCCCTGTGGATGGACAGCAGCTGCTTGCATCATCGAAAAAAAAGTTTGTTGCAAATGTTGCCGAGAAGCGTATAATCATTCAGTTAAATGAAGCGAAATGAGTTTTGATAA
>NC_051413.1:3685926-3686045 GCF_015228065.2 Penaeus monodon
TAACAACCGCCCATCCCCACCTCTCTCTCTCCCTCTCTTTGAAAAAAGGGGGGGAAAGGGAACTTCATTACAACTAGCAAAATTATTAAACTCATACGCGCGGGCTATCGAAAAAAAAC
>NC_051413.1:3686388-3686547 GCF_015228065.2 Penaeus monodon
TTCTAAATACCGGTGAGGCAGAGTTGAATGGTTGATGGAGAAAATGGATGAGAAAAAGCATTAGCAGGTCTAGGAAATTAATTTGAAATAACACTGACTCACAGGACGCACTTAAACCATGGATAAAGTCCCGGATCTCGTGCAAAAGGCTTTCTAATA
>NC_051413.1:3686922-3687129 GCF_015228065.2 Penaeus monodon
ATGCCCCAGATTCAAGTGCTGGTGTCAGGCCGTTCCACATTCCCAGGACGAACTAATAACGACATGGCAACTCTTCGCCTCACGTTGACAGTTGGTGAATATTGTCAGGATAAAGTAGGAGAGTCCGCCAGCTGTTGTTGCGTTACGATTGCGTTTTTGTAGGAGCTCATGCGTACCCTGAGCGGGTCGTGCTTTCTTTGCTACGGT
>NC_051413.1:3688543-3688997 GCF_015228065.2 Penaeus monodon
CACATATTACAAAAGCCACTGACACATGATGAAATACAATCACACATCCCATTACCTGCCAGGTAACACGCACAAAAACACATGATACAAATATCCTGTTTGTTAATTTACATATACGCATTTGTAAGTCGATTTTATCACCCTTTTATTTCGACGCAAATCACCATCAACATATACTAAAACATTACAAAAGTTACGGTACTTGTAATGTAACAGGTATAAGCATTAGTGTGAATCATGATATTCAATTGCAATCGTCCATCAGGAGGCGATGGATTCCCGAATGAATGAAATCAAAATTGAGTAAGATTGATTATTAACATTAATCTTGTGGAATATGTTTTGCTATCATTTGCTGGCAGCTATATTCGGGTAATGATCTTTCTAATGATATGGCAACGTTTGCCATTGCTGTTATTACTAATTGTCTGCCTTGTGCTTTGTATGCGTTCAG
>NC_051413.1:3689251-3690258 GCF_015228065.2 Penaeus monodon
TACCTTATACATATTCACACTCTGAGGACAGTCATAACATATGCTATTCTTCTTTCGGTCGCTCTGCCCCCCCCCCCCCCTTTCTCTCAGCATTATGCATCAAACCCCGCACTCATGGCGTTCCGACGGTGCAGCAGACGTGTTCTTTCTCTTCTTCTTCGTCCCCCTTTCCCCTCTCTCTTCCCCTCTTCCCTCCTCATCCCCTCTCTCTACTCCTCCTCCTCCCCCATCTCCAATGCCTATATGTCCTCCTCTCCCCTCCCTCTCCTCAATCTTTCCCTTCCCCTCTCTTTGCTGATGTCTCTCTCCTCTCTCTTTCCCCTCACCCCTCTACTCAATCGTCATCCGTCCCTCCCCTTACTGTCCCCTATATCTCTCTTCCTTTTATCTCTCTCTTCTCTCCCTGTCTTCCCTCTCCCTCTCTCCCCTCTCCTTCTTTCCCCTCTCCCTTTTCCCCTCCCTCTCTTTCTCCTCTCCCTTTCTCTTCTCTCTCCCCTCTTTCTCTCTCCCTTTCTCCCATCTCCCTCTAGCCCCTTTTTTCTTTCCCCATTACATTCCTCTCACCCTTCCTCTCCCCTCTACCTCTCTCCCTTTTATCTCTCTCCCCTCACACTTCCCCTCGTTCCTCCTCTTCCTCTCCCTCACCCCTTACCCCTCCCCTCATTTTTCCGCTCCCTCCTTCCCTCCCCCTCCCCTCACCCCTCACCCTTCCTCTCCTTCACTCCTTCCCACACCCACACTCCTCCCCTCACCCCTCTCCCTCTCTCTCCCCTTCCCCTCACCCCTCCTCTTCCCCTCCCTCACCTCCTACCCCCCTATCCCCAACCACGAAATACCGGGGACAAGATGATGCCATTCCATACATGGTACGAGACGCAGTGTTCCCAGAATGGCAAGTAACCCAAGGCAGGGCGAGGCTCGGTGAAAGAATAGGACTGTGGGGTGGAGGCAGCCCTGTATTTAGACGGCTGGCTGGCACCCCCCCTCTCTCGTCTCTTTTTTGGGCC
>NC_051413.1:3690957-3691138 GCF_015228065.2 Penaeus monodon
CAATAGACAGATGACCTATTTTGAGTTCAATAGCAAATGTACGACGATATAATAGCATAGTTTAAAACCAAAAACCAAAATCTACATAAATTCTCACGAACTCATGCGGTCTGACATGGATCTCTTGATATTAATGAAATATGTTGCTCAAATAAGGATGAATGTTAATGCCGAGAACAAG
>NC_051413.1:3691201-3691315 GCF_015228065.2 Penaeus monodon
CGGTGAATACCTCTCTCATTAGAATTATTATACTATATGTAATGATTTTCGATTCTGCAGTTTGGATTTCATAAAAACGCCGATTGCTCGATGTAAATGTACGTACGTAAGTGA
>NC_051413.1:3691546-3692069 GCF_015228065.2 Penaeus monodon
GAAGATAAAGGATGGAGAGATAAAAGGGAGAGAGGTAGAGGGGAGACGAAGGGTGAGGGGAATGGAATGGGGAAAGAAGGAGGGATGAGAGGGAGATGGGGGAGAAGGAGATGAGAGAAAGGGAGAGGGGGGAAAGGGAGAGAGGAGAGAGGGAGAGGAGAGAGGGGGAGGGGAGAAGGGAGAGAGGAGAGAGGGAGAGGGGAGAAAGGGAGAAAGAAAGAGGGAAGAGGGGACATAGGGAGAGAGGAGAGAGATAAAAGGAGGAGAGTGACGATTGAGTAGAAAGTAGAGGGGAAAGGAGAGGTTTAGGAGAGGGAGAGGGGAGTCGGATGGTCGAAGAGAGAGGGGGAGAGGAGGAGATAGAGGAAGTGAGGGATGAGGGGAAGAGAGGAAGAGGAGAAGTGAGAGGTGAAGGGGAAGAGAGAGAGGGGAAAGAGAGGGGATGAGGGAGAGGAAGAGAGAATCTGCTGCATCGTAACGTAGCAGACGAACGCCATGAGTGTGAGATTTGATGCATAAGGCC
>NC_051413.1:3692994-3693077 GCF_015228065.2 Penaeus monodon
AAAAACATAAAAGGCAACTTGCCAACTCAGCCTAAAGGATACTCAGAAGTTTAGTTGCTTTGAAAACTTGAAAGGACTTAGTA
>NC_051413.1:3694194-3694349 GCF_015228065.2 Penaeus monodon
CAGACTCAAAGGTTCCAAACTCTTAATGATCCACTCAAGCGACTGGCCTAAGGTAGTCACTCAAGCGGCGTCAAAGAGAAGCGCTTGAGTGGGAGTCGCCTCAGGGCTCGTAGTCCACCGCACAGATGAGTTAAGACAAACTTGTGGAAAGTCGA
>NC_051413.1:3694388-3694463 GCF_015228065.2 Penaeus monodon
TTGTTGGTGATTAGTCGGGATGAATGATTTTGAGCTCGGTTTATTGAAAGCGGGGTTTTTGAGGATTAGAAATAG
>NC_051413.1:3694846-3695125 GCF_015228065.2 Penaeus monodon
TACTCTTCCTTTCTTTGCTACCAATATATTCTACGTAGATATCCTTTGATGACATCCCTTTCACATTTTACTATAAATAATATTTTGTTTTGGTTAAGAAAGTGTGTGTTTTCTGTTGCATCTTCTTTTAGTTCAACTTTCAACTTTTTTTTCAAGAAATTTGTTTCCGATATCTTCAAGAGTTGCTTTCATTAGCAACTTTATCAAACATCTTCTCGTCATTTTCGGGGTGTTTTTATGTAGTAATTTCTTGCGTGTATTTATTACTGTAACTTGTAT
>NC_051413.1:3695615-3695760 GCF_015228065.2 Penaeus monodon
GAACTGCATGGTTAAGTACACCTGACAAAGTTAATGCTTGAATAAACGCACAAAATATCTTTTTAAAAGGCGTTACTGTAAGCTCAAAATTTTTCTAAGCTGATATTTAAATAATCATTTTTGGTTTTGCACTTAGTTCATCACT
>NC_051413.1:3696038-3696193 GCF_015228065.2 Penaeus monodon
AAACTGAACAGGAAGATAATGTGTTAAAATAAAGAAGTTTTCAGTTTAAACCACAGTTCTTTGGGAACCTTTTCAGATCCCATTCTCTCTTCTTCATTCTCTTCCATTGCCCCATTCCTTTGTTTTTTTTATTCTTGTTCTGTTGTCTCCTATTC
>NC_051413.1:3696664-3696739 GCF_015228065.2 Penaeus monodon
GTGTCCCTTCTCTTCCAATAACTTCGTTGTTGTCATATCTACATATTTATTTTTATGTTGGTTTTCTCCCCAGCT
>NC_051413.1:3697221-3697444 GCF_015228065.2 Penaeus monodon
TGCACATCTCACGACCGACAAGCGACACATAAGCATTCCAGCCACACGTGTCCGAAACCCGAGCTGACGCCGCTCTTTCTCAACATTTTCGCACCGGCAAAGGCAAACAAGACCGAGACAAGTTCCTCTTCGCATTATTGAACTTTCGTGTTAACAGTTTCATCGTGAGCCAAACCGCCGAAAAAAAAACTGTCGAAATCCGACCAATTGCGTGAATTCGCCT
>NC_051413.1:3698107-3698212 GCF_015228065.2 Penaeus monodon
TATTAAGTTGAATAAAAGAGGAAGACAGAAAACTAAATTTGCCGAGAAAGGAAGAGACTGAAACAGCTTAATAAATAGAGAAGGGGTGTGAAGGGGAATAGAAAA
>NC_051413.1:3698455-3698561 GCF_015228065.2 Penaeus monodon
AAAGTTACATAAACTCTATTGTCATAAAAAACAACGACAAAATACCCACATATCCATCTACCCCATTTTAACATTTTTTTCTCTCTCTCTCATGCCACGCAATCAT
>NC_051413.1:3698705-3698843 GCF_015228065.2 Penaeus monodon
CACCAATCCCCACCACACCAACCACCTCGCTTTTCCATCTCACTGACAACTAACCCTTATGTAAACAATCATAAGGGTTAGATTTCGAACCAACGCTTCTCAACACACACAACAGTACATTTTTTTTCGCTTCAATTA
>NC_051413.1:3699408-3699705 GCF_015228065.2 Penaeus monodon
CCCCCCTTTTTTTTTTTCCCCCCCCCTTTCCCCCTTTTCCTTCCCCTCCCCTTTCCTCCTTCTCCCCCCTTTCCCCTCTCTCCCTCTTCCCCCCTCTTTTTCCCCCCCCCTTCCTTCCCCCCCTTCCCCCTCCCCCCCCAAAATTTAAACCCTTTTCGGGCAAAGTCCCCTTCCCCCCCCTTCTCCTCCTTTAAAAAAAAAATTTTTTGGGGGGGAAATCCCCCCCTTTTTTTTTAAAAATGGGGAAAAAAAATTTAAAAATTTAAAAAAATTTTAAAAAAAGGGGGGAAAAAAAAA
>NC_051413.1:3699917-3700229 GCF_015228065.2 Penaeus monodon
CCCCTCTTTTTTTTTCCCCTTTTTTTTCCCCCTTTTTTTCACTTTCCTTCTCTTCTTTCCTTTTCTTTCGTTCCCCCCTGTTCCTCCTTCTCCCATTCCCTCTCTCCCTCTTCCTCACACACATAAAACTTTATCATGGCCGAAGCGCCTTGCTGAAACAATAGAACTACCCGCGACGGCCGAATGGTCTCGCGGCGTCCTTGGGGAGGCAGAAGAAAATATTAGTCCAATATTTACGAGGGTTCCAAAGTGACTCACTTCCGGTCCAAGGCTTGGGGGCTGCGGCTTCCAGATGGAATGAAAAGGGGTGGA
>NC_051413.1:3700473-3700664 GCF_015228065.2 Penaeus monodon
ATAGTAAAAAACGAGATAGAAAAGACGTGCCTCTTACCACCCCGTGTTGCAGCTCATCTCTTCTCCAACTGCCAAATATTTCCAAAGGTGTAGTTGCAGGTTTAATGAAGAGGTTCACAAGGGCTTATAATGAGCAAGAGAAACCTGGATTGTTTTTATTGTTTGTTTTTGTTCCTTCAAGATGTAGGCTT
>NC_051413.1:3701005-3701166 GCF_015228065.2 Penaeus monodon
CTAAATTCCATGATTTCGCATGATATCCACAAATTACCGAATCACCATATTCTATCCCCCCCCCTCTCCCTCCCTCTACCCCTACCCCCTACCCCCTCTCCCGTTACCCTCTTCACCCCCCCCTCCACACACACACATACACGAAAAAAATCCTGCGATTA
>NC_051413.1:3701196-3701357 GCF_015228065.2 Penaeus monodon
ATCCTTCGAAATGACTCCCCTTAAAGTGACATTCGAGAGCCATTTCCAAAGAAGCAGTCTATTGTGAAGGCGGATTCCTTGTTGCTTCTTAAGAGAAAGTGGGAATTCTTCACTTTCCTGACCAATGGGGATGTTACGCGGGATGTCATGAGTTTTTCGGC
>NC_051413.1:3702608-3702856 GCF_015228065.2 Penaeus monodon
GGAATTTTAGAATTGGTGGTATTTTTTCTCTTTAAAATGAAAAAGAAAAAGAAAATGCAATTTGAAGTTAATGTTAGGCTAACATTTCCAATATCAATTGACAATCTAAAATATATATGTATAACAATGCATATTGTAGTTTGTGTGACTATCATTTTTAGAAAAAAAAATTGGAATTTTAGGAAAAGTAATAGATATCAGATAAAATTAATGGTGATGATATACACATCTATTTATTTAGATTTTTT
>NC_051413.1:3703122-3703228 GCF_015228065.2 Penaeus monodon
AATAAGGAATAAAGAGAGAAATAGAGAGAAAAAATTCTCGTTCGATACCAGGAAGTCTCGTGGGAGGGAAGAAAAGGGGGGGGGGGAGATGTGCAGACTTCATGAT
>NC_051413.1:3703340-3703642 GCF_015228065.2 Penaeus monodon
ACACTAAGTCAAAGTCTCCATAGGCCTACACTCGTTTCCCACAAATTTATTCCAAATTCTACCCCCACGCCCACACTACCCCCACACTACCCCCATCCCCCATCCCCCCACACTTCCCACCCACACTCTAACCCCCACTTCCCCCACACTCTCCCCCACACCCCCACCCCACCCCTTCCCAGCGGACAAGAGGCGGTCCTTAGAAGCACTATTGTTATAAGGAGGAATTTGCACGAGTCGATGTGGCCATGAAAAGGACATTGATCTGGCTCGAGACGGAAGTGTTCGGATGCCGTGTTGAT
>NC_051413.1:3703851-3703939 GCF_015228065.2 Penaeus monodon
GCTGTCCTTTGGCGAGGAATTCTAGTTTCGGGAATTCGGGTCTTTCTGCCGATCGAGTCGCTTCCACGAAATGGGGTTTGCGGTGGAG
>NC_051413.1:3704173-3705706 GCF_015228065.2 Penaeus monodon
ACCATAAAAAATATAAACATACAAAGACCTCCTTCAAGAAACATACAACCACACTCCCTCCTCTCCCTCTCCTTCCCCATCCCTCCCCTTACCTCTCCCCTTCCTCACTTCCCTCCTCTCCCCTCGCGTTACCCACCCCACCCTCCCGTCTCCCCATCCTCACAATCCCTCATCTCCCCCTCGCCCCCTCCATCCCCAACTCTCCCTCACCCCTACCCTAAGGAAGGTTGAAGGGAAGCAAGTACTTAAAAAGATGACATAATTTCCCCTCGTATAAGGAAAAAGGTGAGATACGTGTCAAAAGGGAAGGCAAGGAGACTGAGCTTAAAGGTAAGTCATTACGTGTGTTTGCCGAGGGGAAAGCAAGACCTTTCTCGCCTGAGGGAATGTGGGGGGAGGAGAGAGGGGAGAGGGGAGAAGGGAAGGGATGGAAAATGATGGTGAGGAGAGATACGGGAGAGAGGTGAGGTGAAGGGGGGGGGGAGGAAGAGGGTAGAGGGGTGGGAAGGGAGGGATGGAGGGTGAGGGGATAGAGAGGAGAGAGGGAAGGAGGGAAGATAAGGTGGGAGGGAAGGGGGTGAGAGGAGAGGAGAGAGAGAAAGGAGGGAGAGAGTATGAGGGAGAAGGGTGAAAAGGGAGAGAAGAAAGTGATGGAGGAGGAAGAGGAAAGAAGGAGGTGAAGAGAAAGGGAACAGAACAGAGAAGATGGAGGATGAGAGCAGGGAGGGTGAAGGATGAGGGGAGAGGAGTGACGAGGGAGAGATAGAGAATGAAGAATGAGGGTGAGGTAAAAGGATAGGAAAAAGAAGAAAGAGGTGAAGTATAAAGGGAGAAAAGTGAGGAGATAGTGAGG
Organism: Penaeus monodon; assembly: GCF_015228065.2. Classification (NCBI taxonomy): domain Eukaryota; kingdom Metazoa; phylum Arthropoda; class Malacostraca; order Decapoda; family Penaeidae; genus Penaeus; species Penaeus monodon. The sequence goes on from NC_051413.1 coordinate 3,705,027, forward strand.
ATGAGAGGAGAGGAGTTAAGGCGGAAGGGAATTTAGGAATAGAAAATGAGGGGAGGAGGAAAAAGAGGAAGGGATAGGAAACAGGAAGGAAGCGAGGAAAGAGAGAGGAGAGAGAGGAGGACGGAATGGAGAATAAAGTCAAATGAAAGGAGGAAAAGATAGAGAGAGGAGGGAGGGATGGAGGATGAAGCAAGGGATAAGAGAAGATGAGTGAAGGGGAGATAAGGATGAGATGATGAACGAGAGTGAGAAAGAGATTAGAGGGAGAGAGAAAGCGAAGAGGAGGGGAACCGAAAGAAAGGAAACCAGAAAAGATAAAAATCTAGGATAAAAGCAGAGAGAAATGGAAGAAGAGAAAGGAGGGAGGAAGGAGAAAAGGGAAGGAGAGAGGACAGCCGATAATAGGCGGAAGGAAAAAAGGAGGCAGGAACAAAGAGTGATAAATGAACGGAAAGAAACAAAAAACGAAGACATGGAAAGTGAGAGGAGAAATAGCGAATCTGAGGTCTGAGATCAAAGGAAGAAGAAGATAAGAAGATAAGAGGGAAAAAGTGATGAAAAAGGGGAGAAAGGTGAGGATAAAAGAACCGACAATAAAATGGGAGAGCAAAGGAGACAAAAAAGGAGTAAGTGATAATGATGAGATAAGGAAAGACGAACTAGAGGAAGCCTTCCATCTA
>NC_051413.1:3706896-3707365 GCF_015228065.2 Penaeus monodon
TATTCCTTTGCTATTTCTCACTTTTCTCCTTTTTTCTCCTGTTTGTTAACTTTTTCACTAATCCTTGCATTCAGGGATTTACGGGTTACAATAACGTACTATTTCTTGTAAAAATCAGTTTTACACTTTGTAATAAAGAAGAAAAAAAAAGAAAAATGTGTTTGTTTTTAATTAGGCAAAGAGAAAACTACCTTTGTAACAACAACAAAAATGTAAATAAAGGGGATACTCGTTTAAAAATAGAATTACCTTTGTTCTGAGGGTACTTATTTACTACCATTCACGTTTCTGTTATAAATCCTTCGCACGTTTCGTTTATAGGAACGGCTTAGAAAAGGATTTAATTAATATTAAGGTGCTCAGGGAATATGAATATTTGTCAAAGGAAGTTAGACGCATTAGGGTCTTGATGGTTATTGTGAACTCTATTAATTGAACTAATGTTAACTGGTTAAATATCACTTGATAA
>NC_051413.1:3707406-3707690 GCF_015228065.2 Penaeus monodon
TTCCAAAACACTGGAAAATTTATCTAAAATAAGTTATATAAACAATTCTCATTTTCATTGTGCTTTAAACTACCCAGACGTTGATAAATGAATAAACGACAACGATAATAATAAAAGCATTTTCTCTTACAGATATGGATGGCTGGACGGTGCTAACGCTTCTTGTGTTGGTGCAGTTGCTTCACTTAGTCACTGGTGAGTATTTACACAAGAATGATAAATATAAAAGTGTGGAGCGTGTGAGATGCAGTATGATGCAGGAAAGTATTATGGAAATCATGGGG
>NC_051413.1:3708275-3708605 GCF_015228065.2 Penaeus monodon
TTCTCAGTGTCAAAGAAGAATGTTGACTCGAGGTACACAATCGAATGGGACGCTTAGCCAGGTTAATTAAATGTACACGGGAAGAGAGCTCTACAGGTGGCTACGAGATGAGAAACTGGATCACCTCGACGTAGATACTAATAATCTTATATATACCTGGATGTTACCTTAGGATGGCCATACCTGCCTTTAAGGGGAAGGGTCATCTCGTTGTTTTGTACCTTAATGGGAGGTTCTTGGTTGGTAATGGTCGGTTTAGAGAGAGGCTATTTGTACATGTTTTGCCTAAGGAGGTTGTAAAAATATGTATATTTGTATGTGCATTCTGAT
>NC_051413.1:3708648-3709077 GCF_015228065.2 Penaeus monodon
TCATTTTCTCCTTCTCTCATCACCCCCCTTATCCTTAACACAGTCCCACTTTCTATGAATCTCTTTCCTAATCCCTTCTCTATCCCCAACTTCTCTCCTACCCCCCCCCCCCCTTCCTCCTTCACCTCAACTCTTCCATATTTCACCCCCTCATTTACCCGCTCCCTCAGTGCAACCCTCATTATCTCCACCAACCCTAATTTTTTTTCTCCCTCACTCTATCCCCACCCTCCCTCACCTTTTCCATCTTCTTCTCTTAACCCCTCCCCCGCCTTTTTTAACCCCCTCCCCACCTCCATTAACATCCCCACCAACACCCTCTCCCTCACGCTTTACCCCAACGCTCCCCCAATCCTTCTATGTTGACAATGGGTGTTTCAAGGTTAAGACAAATCAACTCGAGTGTGCCTCTTGTGACGTCACTCGGCC
>NC_051413.1:3709633-3709914 GCF_015228065.2 Penaeus monodon
CCAACAAATACCCCTGATTAAGATAAAAATAAACCATTTTCATCATCATTTCACTCCTCCTTTGAAACCCGGGCAAGGAAATGCTACAACGAAGAAAAAAAAATCCACACAAACACTGCATAGTTTGCCCTCGAGCCAGAAACTGCTTGAGCAAAGAATTTCATATTGATATTGCAATTGCTGCGAAATGCGATTGAAGGTTTTATTTCATTAAGGGCGAAAGTTGATCACTCTCCTCTGACCTGTAGGATTTTGACCCAAAACCAGCACAGCGGAGGAAG
>NC_051413.1:3710527-3710772 GCF_015228065.2 Penaeus monodon
CATTCACTTGCAGAGACGATTAAACAACAAAATTACTTTGCAACTCGACCTTACGTAAACAAACAACCACTAATTCCTTGTCATGTTATTTACGCTTTTAATAATCACTATTAGTCCTTTAATCTATTCTATACAATTATCTCCGTTCTTGCCTCTCCCTCTTCAGTTATTCTCTAAACATGAACTTTCTAATTATCATTTATTCCCATTTTCCTCTTTATTTTCCCACCTCACTTCCACTTATA
>NC_051413.1:3710834-3711517 GCF_015228065.2 Penaeus monodon
TTCGGTATTCCCGCAGAATTAATGAGAATATTCTTCTCTTTAAATAGACTGCTTTACCTATGTAAGTGTACCCTATCAGTGTACTTTCATTACGTACCCTGGCTGGTCCGCGTCATAAGTATCCTGAGTGTTGTGTACATTTCCTCTCCACCTGGACTTAATTGTTAATGTATAGTGGAATATAATGGAATGTGCTTCCCCCACTGCCAGTTCAACGAAGCGTGCCAGCTGTGTCTGCCACCACCCGCCCAGCGATAACTGCTATCCGCCACTGTCCTCAAGGAAATGTCACTGCTCTTCCATCACCTAGTAGATGTTATTGACTCTTCCAACATCATACAGACGTCTCTGCCACCATCAGGTAGACGTCACTCCCTCTGCCACTACCAAGTAGATGTTACTGACACTGCCACCATCAGATAAAAGTCACTGCCTCTGCCACCACCAAGTACTTGTCAATGTCTCTGCCACCACCAAGTATGTGTCTCCCCCTCTGGCACCACAAAGATGTCACTCCCTCTGCTATCACCAAGTAGACGTCCCTGCCACCGTCTTTGCCACCAGTAATTCGACAATCCCTACCCTGCCACCCACTCCATAAGCCCTGCAACTCGCCTCTGCCAATAGCGCTAACTACAAAAATAGATGGATTATCAACATATAAGATTATGGGGATAGTTTGC
>NC_051413.1:3712051-3712289 GCF_015228065.2 Penaeus monodon
AAAAAATTCCCACACGATATCTACGCTGAAACTATGAATTCCAATTTCAGAAATTAAAATGGAACGGCGGGAATTAACTGAAGTTTTAGGAGCCAGAAACGGTTCCTAACTCGGGAATTCTTGCACAAAAATGAGTTGCTTTGTTTGGGAAAGGTTCTTACTATAGATTTTTTTTTTTCCTTTTTTTTTAATTATTATTTTGTTTTGGGTTGGGTTGGTTTTTCTTGTTTCGTTTTTG
>NC_051413.1:3712595-3712871 GCF_015228065.2 Penaeus monodon
ACCTCCCATCCGCTCCCCAGCGTTGCATCCTAACATACTATTACTAATTAACCCCGGTAATTAACGTCCTTATCCATTAGTCGGCACCTTGTGACTCACCTTTCATTAGCGCATGCAATTAAGGCGTAACTTGTTTCTGTTCCTCTTTCTTCCTGTTTCTTCTTCTCTCTTCTTCTTTTTCTCCTTTCGTGAGTCTTTTTTTTCTTTCTTTTTCTTTTGTGTGTTTGGTTTTATTGTTTGTGGTGGAAAACGGGAGCGAGGTAATTAACTTTTAAT
>NC_051413.1:3713218-3713372 GCF_015228065.2 Penaeus monodon
GTGTTGGGAAAGAATCCTCGTAAAAAAAATTCTTGTATTTTCTCAATTTGCTTTTCGCACAATTCACGAAAAACGGAAGAGAGAGCCATGAGTCTGCAGAAAAAGACAAAGGAAACTAAAAATGGGCGTAAAGAGGAGACAACCAATAAATTTT
>NC_051413.1:3713401-3713489 GCF_015228065.2 Penaeus monodon
GATATCTTAATAATACAATTAGTAACAACTTTCGTAATATCAGTAACAGAAATAACAGTAAGGATTATGGTAAACAATCAACCACCGA
>NC_051413.1:3713903-3714112 GCF_015228065.2 Penaeus monodon
AGTAATGGAAGGGATTATGGCGATAAAAAAGTTGTAGCGGGTGCAAGGGAGACGATGAAGAGACAAGAAAGGGGGAAATGAGAAAGGGGAGGAGAATAAAGAGGAAGAAACAAAGAGAAAGAAAGGGAGGAGGAGCATGAGATATTACTATCATCATCATCATTATTACTTTTTACTATATACTTCACTGACAGAGAAAATTTAAAGTG
>NC_051413.1:3714241-3714431 GCF_015228065.2 Penaeus monodon
GAAGGAAAAAAAAACCTACGTTGAACAAGGCAAACAGCTGTTCTATCTTACATTAGGAGGCAGCTGGCGCCCGTGCTGATCTGAATTCTAGATACTTGTTGCATATAAATTTTGGATATCTAAACCTGTTCACCGAATTCTATGTCGGGATATTTCACCGTTGTATTCTGGTTGTGGGTTGGTTGTGGGT
>NC_051413.1:3714821-3714900 GCF_015228065.2 Penaeus monodon
CGACTTGCCTTAATGTCTGTATCCAAAACCTAATGCTTGATCTTGATTCTATGTAACGCAGGCATTCATTCTTTTTAAC
>NC_051413.1:3715049-3715657 GCF_015228065.2 Penaeus monodon
CATGATTAGAGATTCCAACAGGAATATATTCCTGCAAAAAATATTTAATATAATCCCGTTCCTATTTGTGATATCTAACCATTCTGCTTCCATGATAAAACGCGCTTACCTAACATTTCCTATAAACAATTTGATAATGAGGCATGTAAATAAAAATATACAAACATCCCCCACGAAACCAAAATTCTTTCCAAGCGCCGTAGCTATTTTTCTTTCTTTTACCCTCCAGCTAAGAGCGCCATGACTATTATTTCCCTCCCCCTCCCCCCTGGCACCCTATCAACATACTGTTTAGACGAAGACCCTGGTGATAACAGTCTTGAATTAAATGCGCTATAACAAGGGATTATCAGGCTTCCGATGCAATCCATTTAATTACTTGTTATTACGCTAAGCTTGATTGCTCTAAGGTGCCGGTCGGATTTAATTATAAAGCAATTAATGGCGGAGGTTTAATTGGAATCGTTCACAGCTTGTACTGCGAAGAGGCAGTACCTTTTTTTTCAAGTCAAAATAATTTTCCTCGGAAGCTTTTGGTATTTATATAAGGAAATATATATTTAATGCGGACGTGATATGATGGGTATTACCGCTGATTTACTTAAATG
>NC_051413.1:3715741-3715979 GCF_015228065.2 Penaeus monodon
GAGAGAAAAACAAGTATAAAGTTACCAAAATATATTATAAAAGCAAAATAAGATTAACAAAAATAGCAGTGGAAAAAATCGCCGCCGTGTCCTTTTCTTTCGTTAAACATCGTTAATTTTCTGTTAATTTTCGTCGTTTATTTCCGCCGTTGACTTTATGTTTTAATTTTCTTCTTGATGTTTTTTAAGGAATAGTATGGAATTTTAATTGCATTGCATTTTTTTATGTGTATAACGT
>NC_051413.1:3717556-3717687 GCF_015228065.2 Penaeus monodon
CCCCACCGCCACTTCAAGCCCACAACTAAGACCTAGGCCTGAGCAGACTCTCATTGATCCTCTATTGGCTCAGATCCGCAGTCACGGCACACGGCAGGAAGAGAGAGAGAAAGAGAGGAGAGAAGAGAATT
>NC_051413.1:3717716-3718529 GCF_015228065.2 Penaeus monodon
AGAGAAAGGAGGATGACCGGAGTGAAGGAGAGAATGGGAGGAAGAGAGAAGGGTGAATAACTGAAGTAAAAGGGAGAATGGGGATGATCAGAAGAGAATGGGAGGAAGAGTGAAGGGTGAATAACTGAAGTAAAAGGGAGAATGGGGATAATCAGAAGAGAGAAAAGGTTAGCGAATGAGAGAAAGCGAGAGAAGAGAATAACCGTTAAAGTAAAAGAGAGAAAGGGGATAATCAGAATAGAGATGGGAGTAAAGAATAGAAGGAAGAAAGAAAGAGTAGAGATAGAAAATAGAGAAAATAATAGGAAGGAAGAGACGGAAATTACCAAAGGTGATGACTAGAAATAGAAGGAGAGAGAAGGAGTATAAAAGAATGGAATAAGTAAAAATAAGATAACCAGAAGAGGAAGAATGATAGACAGAAAATGTAAAAGTGGATAAGAAGAAAGTAGGAATAATACAACAAGAAATAATTTTTTAAAAGGAGAATCAGGAAATTAAAGAAACCGGAAAACAAAAAAAGGGAATAACCAAAAGAAAGAAAAAAGTGGATGGAAATAAAGAAAAAGGGGAAATTAAAACAAGGAATAACTATAAGAAATAGAGAAAAAAGGAGATAGAATAAGGGGATAGAATAACAGAATAATGGGGAAGAAGGAACTGAAAGGACGAAAGAAAGAATATAAAAGAACAGTTGACAGTAATTAAAGAAACAAAGAAAGGGATTAAAGGAACAAAAAAAAAAAAAAAAAAAAATTACAGAAACGAAAAATGAGAAATTTAAAGGAAAAACAAAAGGAATTAAAACGAACG
>NC_051413.1:3718563-3719530 GCF_015228065.2 Penaeus monodon
TTTACAGGAACGAAGGAAATGATTTAAAGGAACAAAGAAATTCAAAGAAACCAATTTAAGGGATTTAAAGGAACTTAAAAAGAAATATGAAAGAGCGAAGATTACGATTTTAAGGGAATGGAGAAAGAGATTTAAAGAAAAGTCGGAGATTTAAGGGAACGGAGAAAGAGATTTAAAGAAAAGTCGGTGATTTAAAGGAACGGAGAAAGAGATTTAAAGAAAAGTCGGTGATTTAAAGGAACGGAGAAAGAGATTTAAAGAAAAGTCGGAGATTTAAAGAAAAGTCGGAGATTTAAAGGAACGGAGAAAGATATTTAAAGAAAAGTCGGAGATTTAAAGGAACGGAGAAAGAGATTTAAAGAAAAGTCGGTGATTTAAAGGAACGGAGAAAGAGATTTAAAGAAAAGTCGGAGATTTAAAGGAACGGAGAAAGAGATTTAAAGAAAAGTCGGAGATTTAAAGGAACGGAGAAAGAGATTTAAAGAAAAGTCGGAGATTTAAAGGAACGGAGAAAGAGATTTAAAGAAAAGTCGGTGATTTAAAGGAACGGAGAAAGAGATTTAAAGAAAAGTCGGTGATTTAAAGGAACGGAGAAATAGATTTAAAGAAAAGTCGGTGATTTAAAGGAACGGAGAAATAGATTTAAAGAAAAGTCGGTGATTTAAAGGAACGGAGAAAGAGATTTAAAGAAAAGTCGGAGATTTTAAGAAAGGTCGGAGATTTAAAGGAAAAAAAGACAAATTTAAAGGAGCGAATGAAAGAATTTAAAGGGAACGAAGGAGAGTAGTTAGAGAAAAGACGAGGATTTAAAAGAATCAATAAAGAGATTTAAAGGAATGGAGAAAGAAAGAGGTTTAAAGAAACGAAAAGGGAAGTTAAAAACGAAAATAAGTGAAATAAGTGTGAAATAAATGGCAAAAGGAGGCAAACCAATAATTCGATAAACGGGTGTTGATTGAATGAATGA
>NC_051413.1:3719577-3720062 GCF_015228065.2 Penaeus monodon
TGAAATGTGACGAAAAGAATAAAGAATAATAATAATAAGATACATAAGAAAATAACAATGATAACAAATAATCTGTGTAATATATATGAAAAATAATAAATGAATAATGAAAAAAATAACAATAAGAGATGACGAAGCAGAAACGAAAGAGCGAAAAAAACACACAAAACGAAAAACATAAAACAGAGAAATGAATAAAGAAAATTGAGAAAAAAAAGATTAAGAAAATTGGAAGAGATAAAGACTTCGAAAATATTTTCTTTAGAAAAAGAAAACACAAAAGAAAGGTAAAGAGAATTAGGGGAACAGAAAGATAATAAAAATGGACAAAGAAAACTAAACAAAATAAGCATTTAGTGAAAAGGGAATATGGAAAAAAGGAAGAAACAATTGATAGAATTTTCACGAAATAAATAATTTATGTTATTATTGTTTTTTTCGTTTTTTTTAGTCTTAGAATTTTCAATTTGAGTAAAACCTACACG
>NC_051413.1:3720699-3720909 GCF_015228065.2 Penaeus monodon
GAATTTTAAAGCTATTTCAATTTTAGGCAAATAGAGTTATCACCCCCCCCCACCCCCCACTATTCAGCTTTTATACCCCCTCCCCCCCGACCTCCTTAGTTAATATTCCTTTTAAGTGTTAAAGCTTAACCACACTTGCAGAATGATATGTACAGCTACCCTCCCCCCCCCCTCTCTCTCAACTTTAATTAGATTATCCAATACCCTCTT
>NC_051413.1:3720969-3721042 GCF_015228065.2 Penaeus monodon
AATAAACCCCCACCTGCCCCACCACAACCCCTTGTTTCAACCCTCCCTCCTCTTGGACATAGGTATGTGCCTA
>NC_051413.1:3721186-3721277 GCF_015228065.2 Penaeus monodon
AAACCCAACCAGCTTTGTGCGGGAGGCAATTAGCAACGGTTAATTAACTAAGCATCATTCCTAATAATCTTGTGATTTATTTGTGAAGTTT
>NC_051413.1:3722334-3722404 GCF_015228065.2 Penaeus monodon
CCGTTCCTTCTGTCCATCAATTAGTCAAACTTGATCTTCGGAACTTCTAGTGTGATCTTTTTTCCCCTTT
>NC_051413.1:3722597-3722710 GCF_015228065.2 Penaeus monodon
TGCCTTCGCCATTAAGCTTAGTGATGTTAACAGAAGTTCGGGAAAGGTCGGGGTCACTCCTCTCTTTTCGGTCTGTGGGTTTTGGCAGGTAAGGAAGATAGGTCTTTATGCGC
>NC_051413.1:3722927-3723066 GCF_015228065.2 Penaeus monodon
ATTTACATCTGCTATCATATTTCTCTTTTTTTTCCTTCCCTCTTCCTGTCCTGCTCCCCTCTCTTCTTCCCTCCACCCGATTCCCCCCAACCCCTTCCCTTCGTCTCCTCCTCTTCTCTGAAAAAAGACTATAATATTT
>NC_051413.1:3723445-3723664 GCF_015228065.2 Penaeus monodon
GAAGGGGGCTTAAAGAGAAAAGGAAGATGGGGAAGGGGAAACAGATGGGACTTTTAGAGGAAAATGGAGCCGGAAGAGAGGGGGAGGAGAAAAGAGGGAGATGGGTGAAGGAGCGAAGGATGTGGAGGAGTTTAAGCAGGGAGAGGAGGAAAGTGGGAGGGGGCAGATGTAGGGCTTAAAGCGGGAGGGTAAGTGAGAATTTAAGGAAAATTTAGGAGT
>NC_051413.1:3723735-3723847 GCF_015228065.2 Penaeus monodon
GTGAAAGAATTTCCACGGGTCTCGCTAATATACATAATTTGTTTGTACATTCGTGCAGTGAAAATATCCCATAAAGAAGGGGAAAAAAAGTAAACAAAAACACACGTAGTTC
>NC_051413.1:3723883-3724739 GCF_015228065.2 Penaeus monodon
GGCATTTAAGTAAACACCCTCACGTAACCCTCACCACAGAGTATTTTTCCCTTTTCTAGGGCAAAAGGCACACCAGATGAACTTAGGGGGAAAAAGGTTGCTATGACTCCAGCTGGAATTACCGTGCACAAGCGAGCGTTGGATTTCTTGCGCTCTCCGTTGCACTGCAATAAGGGTAATTTCGGCTTATAATGCAAAAGCTGGATTTAAGATAGAGGATAATAGGAGGGGACGGAAGTGGGAAGGAGAAGAAGGGGAGGAGAAAGATGGGGAGAAGGAAGGGCGAGAGGAATAGGATAGGATGGGGAGGAGAGGGGGAATGGAATAAGAAGGGAGGGATAGGGAAAGAAGAAGAATGATGGCAAACAGCAGGGAAGGGAGAAGCGTATGGAGGGAAATAGAGGAAGAGAAGATGAAAAGAAAAGCGAGGAAGTGAGAGAGAAGAAAGAGAGGGTGAGAGAGAAGAAAGAGAGAGTGAGACAGATGAGAGAGAGAGGGAGCAGGGCATACAGCTGTTATTACACGACGAGTGAAGGCAATAATGTCCCTGATGTCCTCTGTAATCAAGATGTTGAGAAGAGCGAGCGCTGGTCTCAGGCTCGAGAATACGGCCGTAACTAAGGCATAAATTTTGTGTTTACGGGCAGCCATCAACCACCATTATCACCGGCAAATTTAAGAAGAGGATCAGCGCGATGAAAACAACCGCAAGCTGCCGCGAGAGGACTGGATCCGATTCTATAAGGGATTGAGTCCTATAAAGGGGGGTTGGAGAGCATTCTGGAGTTTATGGAAGTATTCTATAGGTGATTGGCGTTCTGGGGTTTCCTTGATGTTTCAGATTTTTTTTTCATAA
>NC_051413.1:3724953-3725083 GCF_015228065.2 Penaeus monodon
TTTTTTTTCTCTCTCTCTCTCGCTTTATATTTTCTGAATATTACTTTTACAATCGAAAATTATGTACGATGTTTTAAAAGGGATCGATTATTAGGCCTATATTAGGACTGATATAAACTTTATGTAGACA
>NC_051413.1:3725124-3725243 GCF_015228065.2 Penaeus monodon
ATATCTCTAATCAAAGGGATGGTTCTTGAAGATGGCTTTTATAACGAAAGATTATACGAAGATTTTGATGAAATGGCAGTTAATTTTTTATGATCTAAGAAGGAAATGCCTTTGCAATT
>NC_051413.1:3725550-3725729 GCF_015228065.2 Penaeus monodon
CTATTTTGAAAGAACTATAGCAAAATATGCAAGAACATTGGAGATCATACATTTAATTTAGAAATCTACATTGCATTTGCACCTTCGAAAGAGATGAGAAAGAATTCGCTCTTTCAATATCAGGTGGAATTAAAACTGTTGCCAATTACCCTGTTATTACATTATATCGAGGTTAAGGC
>NC_051413.1:3726468-3726609 GCF_015228065.2 Penaeus monodon
GTGCGTTTAATTTAAAATTTCATTACTGAGCCAGGTCAATGCTTACACCTCTATTTAACGGTCCTTTTAGCTACACATCTGAAAGCTTTAATGAATGCATACTGTGCCTCACATTAAAACGGTATTAAAACCAACACTGGC
>NC_051413.1:3726667-3727221 GCF_015228065.2 Penaeus monodon
GTTTAATTTTTGCATCTCAATAATCACGGAAATTAATAAATGTATTCTGCGTTGTAGCATGTGCGTCATATCGAGATAATATGGAGAGGGGGACAAATAAAAATGGAAAATGCTATTAAAAAAAAAGTGATAAGCTTTTCCTTAAAAATAGAGAATAACTTCTCTCTCCCATTCTCCGTCTCTTTCTCTCTTCTCCCTCCCTCCCCTTTCCCTCCTTCCTTCTCCCTCCCACCACTTTTACCTTCCTCCCCTCTCCCCCCTTCCTCCCGTACACATCTTCCTCCCTCCCCCTCCTACACCTTTCCCCTCCCCCCTCCCATCCCTTTCACCTTCACCCCCTCCACTCCCCTCATCCCCTCCTTCCTTCCCCCCTTTCACCCTCCTCTCCCTCCCATCCCTCCTATCCCATTCTCCTCCCCCCTCCCATCCCTCCTATCCTTTTCTCCTCCCCCCCCCCCTTTTACCTTCTACCACCTCCCCTACCACGCCCCCTCCCCACCCCCTTGATTCAGCAGCTTTCATATGCTCGAGTGTAAACATTCAGGTGTCAACCG
>NC_051413.1:3727267-3727466 GCF_015228065.2 Penaeus monodon
TTTCACCCTTTGCTGTAGCGGAAAGAAAGGAGTAAAAAAAAGTAAAAAAAAAACAGGGGAACAGAAATAAAAAACCTTTTTTTTATGATATATTGAATGGAAAAAGCTTGGAACCGCTGAATTGAAGTGAACTTTGATATGTTATGGAAACCTGTTCTTTTGCTTTTTTTTTGGGGGGGGCGTTGTTTGGGGGGGAGGG
>NC_051413.1:3727973-3728051 GCF_015228065.2 Penaeus monodon
CTGATTCTCAAGTATTTCTTTAATCATGTTTTATGTTCGTTCTTACTTTTATCATGATTTTTTGTTTATGTTTCTGCA
>NC_051413.1:3728408-3728532 GCF_015228065.2 Penaeus monodon
CGTCCTTTTCTCCTCTCCCCGGAGTGCCATGGCGCCCTCCCTTGGCACTCAACCGCCGGGGCGTGTCTGGGAGCGTGTCACCCCCCCCCCCCGCCAGCTTTTATTTGGTCTTCGGTTTTCGAGT
>NC_051413.1:3729913-3730415 GCF_015228065.2 Penaeus monodon
CACTGCAGCTTACCGCATCCACCCCTTTGTAGAGTGGCAAGGTGGATATGTGGATGGTCTCTCCGTGGGCAGGGTCCATGCGCCATACATTATGCATGGTCCCTTACATTGTGCGGGTCACGGCATATGTTGCAGAGTGTTGCAGTAACGATAAAGCCCTCAGCTTCGGACCCCGACACTATCTATTCCCCTTCTCCTCCTCCTCATCTCCGCCTCCTATTTATCCCTTTCTCCTCCTCCCCTTTCCGTGGCTTTGTCTTCCCTTTTCCTTCCTTTTTTTGGCCTCCTCCTCCTTTCCTCCTTTATTCCACTTCTTCCTTCCTTTTTTGGCCTCCTCCTCCTTCCCTCCTTTATTCTATTTTTTTCCTTCCTCCTCCTCATCTTCGTCCTTTCCTTCGTCATTCCACTTCGTTCTTCCTCCTCTCTTCCCCTTTCATTTTTTTACTCCGTCTAATCGTCCCTTTTCCTCCTTCTTTCTGTTTTCTCCCCTCCTATCTCCTTA
>NC_051413.1:3731020-3731092 GCF_015228065.2 Penaeus monodon
ACCAGAGTAACAAGCGAGAGTCGTGCCTTGAGGAGCTACTTTACCCGCTACTTTGTCTCCCTGTCTCGGCGT
>NC_051413.1:3731647-3731857 GCF_015228065.2 Penaeus monodon
ACATATACACACACACAATGCAGATTCGCTTCCTATGCCGGGCCTGCCTGTTTCCGCACACGTGTGTCATAAAAGGCTCCTCACACCCAGGGCATGAATGTATGTAAACAAGCCGCCGCGAGTCGCTCAGCGTGGACAGCTCAACGACCCTCGCAAGTTGGCTCCGTCTTGCCCGCAGCGACGTGAGTGCCATGCCGCGGGTGCCAAGTG
>NC_051413.1:3733217-3733396 GCF_015228065.2 Penaeus monodon
GACACTGTTTTATTTATTCTCCGGGAACTTCCGTCGCGTTAACGATTTATTGCTCGTTGCGTCGGCATCTTGAGCCAATTAATCTTATAAGGGAGAATTTTTTCCCCTAGATCATCGGAAACGACCCTTTTTTCCCCTAGGTAAGTTGAGAATGACGAGGTGACAACTATAGGGAATTG
>NC_051413.1:3733716-3734427 GCF_015228065.2 Penaeus monodon
GAAGGACGTGGAAAATATTTTTTTTAAGGGCGAGTGAAAGGAGAGAGAAAGAGAGATAAAAATGGAAACAAAAAGGAGATAACCACGATGTAAATACCTAGAAAACGATGACGCTACAGTTTACTCAGAAGAGCTCTAACTGATAAAAATAATTTGCTTTTTCTATCCCTCGTAACGACAAAACAACAAGGAAAATAATAAGGAATGATTGTACCATCTCTCACAAACAAACAAACAAAAATTCGTTGTTAGCCTCTACTGAATACTTCCTGAAATATTATTCCTGTTATTGTTATTGTTATTGCCATGTTGCTATGGAAACTGCAAGAACCGTCTTTCAACAGTTTGTTCATTCAAGTTTCAGTCCTGCATACGCACAAGAGGATCTTTTGCCTTATTATTGCTGCTGTTGCTATTGTTGCACAAGCATCCTAGAATCCTTGAATCATAACAGTGTTGGAAACGTAAGCTTGGAAAAGAAATTTTTGGAAAAGGAAAAAGAGAACTAAGGTTTCGAAATTATTGATCACGGTTCGTTCACTTCTATCGCATTCATCATTGCGAGAGACGAAACGGAACGATATATTTTGTGTAGGAAGGTAAATAGTCGGGACTTGTGTTAGCTGATGGTGAAGATGGATGTTCGTTTGCCATTATCAAATAACGTTTTGTTAATGCAACTACCTTACTGTGTTGCGTTAAATCTCATTT
>NC_051413.1:3734672-3734889 GCF_015228065.2 Penaeus monodon
TTATGTATGAACATTGCGTATCAGATTTCTCTGTCAAAATTACATGTTCGGATAATAGGCTCATATCAAAATGATATAGCAAATTCTTACATAGGATTGTCAATCGAATTTAGCAATTAAAATCAGCAAATAGGAATATATGTTAAAATCATTAGCTGACATTATTAAAAACTGCATATTTAATCCTTTGTAAAATCTGTGCGTTATCCTGCAAAGC
>NC_051413.1:3735304-3735546 GCF_015228065.2 Penaeus monodon
CAACCCGAAAACTATCACGTACACTCATAATAATTAAAGAAAATTATAGTCTAATCTGTTTTCATCCAAACCTTCCTTATTTTTTAATCAACCTGTCTTCTTCACTACTACTTACCCACTTACCCTTCTTACCCATCTTCTCCCCCCCCCCACGTCTTCTCTCCCGAAGCCTTAGTCACACCATATTGTGGCAGTAACCTTAAGCATCAGCTGGCGTTATGGGTGTCATCAGCGCTGCTACC
>NC_051413.1:3736162-3736324 GCF_015228065.2 Penaeus monodon
TACCACTTTGGAAGAGGCCAGCGTTCCCCGATACTAACCATTTTGGTATCGACGGGTTACTTGTGATGCTCAACGTGTATTTAAAGTAATTTTAAACAGTATTGGGTCCGATACCTGGCGAGGGAAAATCGAGGGATAGGCAGCTACGAAATTATGTACGTG
>NC_051413.1:3736637-3736727 GCF_015228065.2 Penaeus monodon
CGAAAGGTGGGGAAAAATGGATGAAAATGCTCAAGATCCTAATTTCCTGTGAGGTGTTTTAAGGACGTTGATCCACCTGATGCTCCTGGA
>NC_051413.1:3737349-3737641 GCF_015228065.2 Penaeus monodon
AACTTATCCCCAATTTGCCTAAATTGCTTCCATTTACACTGTGATTATGTAAACGTAAAGTCATACGATTATGATTTGTTTTAAATCTATAACATTCAGGTTCATTATTACACAATTTATCGCCGAATGTTCATTTATATTTGCAAAATCTTAATCATTAATTCATCTTAAAGAAAACTGTTTTGAGTTGCAAGGAATCTGGAAACTTTGAATTGCAAGAATGGAATATTATGAATTAATTGTTTTGCCTTTTCGTTCTGCGGTTAAATGGAAATTAAATTAAAAGAAAGAA
>NC_051413.1:3737734-3737985 GCF_015228065.2 Penaeus monodon
AAAGAGCGAAGGAGAAAAAGATAAAAAGAAAAAATGCAATAGAGGAAAAATATATAAGACAAAAAGGAAACAGAGCATGAAAGAAAGACAAAAAAAAGACGGACAAAACTACAAAAAACAAAAGGAATAAAGAATCGGAGAAAAACAAAAACAAAAAACAAACGAAAGGTGGGGAAAAATGGATGAAAATGCTCAAGATCCTAATTTCCTGTGAGGTGTTTTAAGGACGTTGATCCACCTGATGCTCCTGG
>NC_051413.1:3738749-3739059 GCF_015228065.2 Penaeus monodon
AATAAACACAATTTTTTTTTCTTTCCTTAACTTATCCCCAATTTGCCTAAATTGCTTCCATTTACACTGTGATTATGTAAACGTAAAGTCATACGATTATGATTTGTTTTAGATCTATAACATTCAGGTTCATTATTACACAATTTATCGCCGAATGTTCATTTATATTTGCAAAATCTTAATCATTAATTCATCTTAAAGAAAACTGTTTTGAGTTGCAAGGAATCTGGAAACTTTGAATTGCAAGAATGGAATATTATGAATTAATTGTTTTGCCTTTTCGTTCTGCGGTTAAATGGAAATTAAATTA
>NC_051413.1:3739319-3739457 GCF_015228065.2 Penaeus monodon
AAGTTTGCGAATTATATAAGGCTCATATACATCACCAGGTCTAGTTATATAAAACAAACACATCAAGAAACCACGCGAGTAAAGTGGAGAGGGAGCAGAAAGTAGGATAAAAATTTAATGCAAGGATAAGTCATGGTA
>NC_051413.1:3739587-3739919 GCF_015228065.2 Penaeus monodon
TGACTTAAGTGTTTCGAAACCGTATCCGAGACTTCGTTTAGGATTCAATCCAAAGTTGGAGGTAGCTTTCCGGGCTTCTTACTTGCTTTATAGCATCGAAGCAAATATCTCCATCTTTAACTTCCATTAAATCCAAACCCCCAGATATTGTATTTGATTACGTTCGTCTTTTTTTTCCAAGAAATGTAGAATAACCGATTTCCGAACCTGTGAACCGAAGTTCTGTTCGTTCCCAAGCTTTCAAAGCAAACAAGTCTTGTTCCGAGTGTAAACTGCTCTCGAACCCTCAGTAGAAAATCAGGTCAGATTGGGTACGTGTGGAGGTCAAAGAG
>NC_051413.1:3739983-3740276 GCF_015228065.2 Penaeus monodon
TGTTTGAGGTGAGAGTTGACCTATTTTCCTAACATTTTTTTTTTCCTCGGCGATTTCAATATCGAAAATCTATACCGGGCTGTTTAGTGGACGAAAGAGCGGAAATGCAGAAACAGAAGGAGGCCAACGGAATAAAGGAGGATAAGTAAAACCCGAAAGAGTCCCTGCCTCCGTCAATACAATTTCTTGGTCGACAAAATGTAAGCAAATCGTTCATTTTCCTTCAAGAGAAATTGGAACACGGCAGCGCGGCCGCGGAAGGAAGGGATCTTCTTGCCTCCACTCTCGCTTTC
>NC_051413.1:3740691-3740966 GCF_015228065.2 Penaeus monodon
CGCTGTTATTAGCTAACAGGCACACAGACACGCGTATGAGACCACAGACCTGTTTACCAGACATCTCAAAATGCATCTCACCCGCCTCCCTTAAGGCAATCAGTGCCAGATGTGATGAATAGCTTTTGGCTTGAGATGAATGATGAAGTGAGCCGATGATGAGGATGTTTTGATTAATTTTATCAAGAACGGAAAAAAAATATGTTGTTTTGGAAGAGCGTCCGTTGCGCACCGTAATGTGATATGGTTTTCGTCAAGTTCCTTTCATTTTTACT
>NC_051413.1:3741676-3741955 GCF_015228065.2 Penaeus monodon
CAACCGAATATATTAGACCACCCAGCTACCCCCCCCCTTCGGCCCCCCTAACTCTTCATATGGCAGTTATCACTCTCTCGTTTTCTTTCTCTTTTAGTAAATCCGGAAAAGTGGCGATAACGCTGCCAGATTCATCCCATTTTGCTCACTGAAATTAGATCGAACGCGATATTGTCAAATTTCCATTTCCCTTGAATCATGAGTACGGAACACCTCCCCCCCCACCCCCACCCCGATGCCTAACTCCCCCCTCCTACCCCCGCCTTACCCATCCCCTAT
>NC_051413.1:3743031-3743158 GCF_015228065.2 Penaeus monodon
AAATAAGAGGAAAATCGCAAGAAAAGGGGAGGTAAGTGAAGAAGGAAGAGGATAATAGGGAAATTGATAAATAAGAATAGGAGAAAGAGCAAGAAGAGCTAAATAAGGGGGGATAGAAGGGGGAATG
>NC_051413.1:3743220-3743463 GCF_015228065.2 Penaeus monodon
CGATCGTTTCCTAATCATCACTAATCAAGAACAAATAAAAACAAAAAAAAAAGACACAAAAACAGAAGAACAAAAAAAGAACAGAATGATAACAAGACGAATCGATAAAGAACACAAGGGGACGAGTGTCAAGGGAATTATGAGAGAGAGCGAGTCACGTGACCAGCGGAAAAGGGGATTAAGAAAAGATGATTAAGAAAGCATTATCACGACCTGGATAATCGCTCTTCTCCGTAATCTCCC
>NC_051413.1:3743945-3744436 GCF_015228065.2 Penaeus monodon
CGTTATACATACATACGTTATTAGTTTATACTTTCTCCTTATATCTGTACAAACACGTAATTTTGTACCTGCGAGATGTCACCACGATCATGCACGTTCATACCGATTTTCCAACAAAAAAAGAATAAAAAACACAAATCTGGCACCAATATTTTCCTCTTTTTGATCATTCATACATATGCATGAACTTAGGACCCAGACACACATTATCACGGCTGTATACTTATAATCAAAGCCTCTTGTGTAAGTCCTTCTCATATGGATTAATACACAGAGGGACTGTGTAGGTGTCCATTAGCATATAAATTAGTGTTTACATTAGTTATTATCATACCCTCGTCAATGGTGTTTTCTCCTGTCTCTTTGGTGTTTGGCACTGTCATCATGGGGGAGGCACTGCTGGCACTTGAGAAGAAATAGGAAATCAGATTCGTGTAATGGCGCTTGTGGTACTTTTTGATTATTTTAGCGCTTTTTTAAAAATTATTTCG
>NC_051413.1:3744860-3745143 GCF_015228065.2 Penaeus monodon
CTTTGTGGACCTGTATAATCATGTCTACGAAAATAAATAATGCATAGGAAGAATCTGAGTTAAAAATTAAATTAAGTACATACACAGTCCCCAAAGCAATTAACTCAAACTGAAGAGTAAACCCAAGTTAAATCACCCATCTAATTAATTCTTAATTGGCATAATTCCCTTATCATCTGTGCTTAGATTCCCCGGATTAATGATCGATTCAGATAAGGTCAAGAAAGGGCATTTTTTCATAAGTAATGTCTTTTTTTTCAAAGGATCACTGGGTACGCTTAAC
>NC_051413.1:3745866-3746040 GCF_015228065.2 Penaeus monodon
TCTTTCTCCATCCCTCCCCCCCCTCTCTCTCTCATTTCACACACACACCAACAATTGCAGGAACACAAGGCACGGGCGATTGGCAGCCGCGCGGGGCAAGATCTGATCTCTGCGAGTGACAAGGAGTCGAACCTCCGCGGAGACGCAGCCAAAGGCGGCTCTGTGTGGTTGGAG
>NC_051413.1:3746580-3746891 GCF_015228065.2 Penaeus monodon
TACGAGCTCCCTTGCCTCCCATAACCCAGGACGGAAAATACATTCTGTGTCTCATAGCACATCACACTCCACTTTCTAGAATTAGTTCGTCTGCGTAGTAACTTAAAGGAGCATCGGTGCATTACGTAAGTAAGGAAGAAACCTGTCGCTTGTGAAATCTGTTGCAGTGCGAATTAGCGTGCGGTGCGAATTAGCGTGCGGTGCGAATTAGCGTAGGGTGCGAATTAGCGTGCGGTGCGAATTAGCTTGAGGGTAGTACGAATTAGCTTGTTGTGTGGATTATAACGAGGGTGACGCTATATATATATACA
>NC_051413.1:3746911-3747010 GCF_015228065.2 Penaeus monodon
GCTTGTTAAAGGAAAGATTATAATGATACCGTTTTTTTCATTTACAAAATAAGAATGCAACCTTTCATTTTCGATGTTATCGTATTTATCTCTAGTGTG
>NC_051413.1:3747281-3747449 GCF_015228065.2 Penaeus monodon
TGGGTACACGCGGAAGAGGCAGGTGCAATAACTCCCGAGAACTATTGATTTTTGCGTCAAATATTGCCGGTCTCCCGCGACCCGACCCGCCCGTGGCCACGCGCGCCAGGGAAACCAAACAACATTTTAAGGCTAAAAGTGACAGTTTAGCGAGATTCACCTGTCATG
>NC_051413.1:3747482-3748252 GCF_015228065.2 Penaeus monodon
GTGACTGGAATTCACCTTCCATCCTCCTTGATTCCTTGCGTTCCCTCATATTCTTCTTGGCTTCTTTCTGTTTCCTTATATTTTTCCTTGGTTCCTGCTCCCTTATATTCTTCCTTGCCTTCTTCTGTTCTCTCATATTCTCTTCCTTTGTCTCTTTCTTTTCTCTCATATTCTCTCCCTCGTCTCTTTCTGTTCTTTCATATTCTCTCCTTCGTCTCTTTCTGTTCTTTCATATTCTCCCCTACGTTTCTTTCTGTTCTTTCATATTCTATCCCTCGTCTCTTTCTCTTCTCTCATATTCTCTCCTTGCCTCCTTATATTCCCTTATATTCTTATTTACATATTCGTTTCGCCTCATATTCTCATTTGTCTTTTTACTTCCCGTTCTTCTCTCCCTTGTCTCAGCCCCCCCCCCCCATTTGCCTCTTTAATTCACCTCAATTTCTTTTTTGCCTTTTTCTTTCACCACGTATTTTCGTTTTCCTCTTTCTCTTCCTCTCTTATTCTCAGTTTCTTTCTTTCCTCTTTTATTCTCAATTGTTTCCATTTTACCTACATATTTTCATTTTCTTATTTCCTTCTCATTCTCATTTCTCTCTTTCCTTCTTTTCTTTCCCTTCCTTTTCCCTATTTTTCTGTCTCCCTTCCTTCATTCTTTTGATTTTTCCCTTCCTTTCTTTCGATAACTTTCTCCTACATTGTTTTTGACTTTCTTAGATTTCCATGTTTTGTTTATTTGTTTATTAGTCTCTTTGTTTATCAATTTACGC
>NC_051413.1:3748287-3748400 GCF_015228065.2 Penaeus monodon
ATGAGGAGGAAAAACTTTTTCTTTGTCTCTACTTTTCTGTCCCTGTCTCTTTTTCTCTACCTTTCTCTGTATCGCCCATTCTCCCTATCTACCTATCTGCCTATCTCTTTCTT
>NC_051413.1:3748554-3748799 GCF_015228065.2 Penaeus monodon
ACTTTTTGACCTCCACATTATTCTTTCTCTCTGTTTTTATTTCTCTTTCTCGTACCCACACATTCCTCCTCCCTCACTCGTCAGATATTCATCAAGATCAGCCGAAGGTAATCTCTCTCTCACTCATACTTACAGCGGCCCCATAAAGATAAATATTGCTTTTTACTACCCTGGCCCAAAATGGGATAAGTTACCCCCACCTTCACATTTCTATTTTTCTTCTTTTCGTATTCTAAATCTTCCTT
>NC_051413.1:3748890-3749106 GCF_015228065.2 Penaeus monodon
TTGTTTGTTTCTTTTCTTTTTTTTGATTGCGTGTTATTTTCTTCCATGTCATTTTGAAAAGATCTATGCCGATTTGCTTGCTTTTTTTATATAGTTTATATCTGTTTTTTATGTTGCTGGCTATGGTAATATAATTTTATATGCTGGATATTTATTATCATTACTTGTTATTTATTATTTACTGCTATAAGGTTGTCTGTTTTGGTTTTACAAATG
>NC_051413.1:3751272-3752090 GCF_015228065.2 Penaeus monodon
TTCGACTCAACGAAGGAGCGCCGTCTCACGAATCCGACGAAATATTGCAACCAAAATACGCAGAACTGAGCACACAAAAATAAGGATTCTGTTTTTTATCACCGGTTTGTTCATTTAAAGAAAGGAATGAGTTTTCTTTGTAGATTTAACATTCAAAAGCCCCTTTCCTTTTGATGTTCTGATGCTGTATAAGGCTTTGGTATAAGGTTGATGTGTGGTTCTGGTATGTTGCTATGAGATAATGATGTTATTTTGTGAAATGATGTGATGCTGCGCTGTGGTCCCATGAAGTTGTGATGCTGTGGTTCTGTAATGCTGTGTGATGCTGTTACTGCGACTCTGTAAATTAAAATGTGGTTCTAAGATGCTGCGTGAGGTTGCAATAAGGTGTTAAACCGTTGCTAGCATGTACTTATGCCCCGGAGTAGCAACACTGTATTACTATAATGCTGCAGTTCAGTATTGTTCTTGCCATTTTACAGTGTAATATTTCACTCGCATCGTATCTCATCGATAGCCTTAAACCACGATGCAAGTAGCACTATCATCCCCACACTATCATTAACTGCTATCGGTCTGTCTGTTCCTCGCTCCGATGTCGTCACACTGAAGGCAGGGTCGATATCTCCTTCTGCGGCGCAAGGGCTCTTTGCAAACTATAATTTCCTCAAACTGTATTTAACGAGAGTTTAATTCCGCGCTGTGCCCCCCCCTCCATCCCCCCCACTCAGCCAGCCTCTCGACACGATATCCGAACGATATCTCGGGTCTCGGGTCCCGGCGCTCAGACTAGGCGGCCGAATGCCGGATTAGGGACC
>NC_051413.1:3753417-3753510 GCF_015228065.2 Penaeus monodon
GGGATCGGAGCATTTCGAAGATGACTGACGACTTATTAAGGAATCAATTAGTATTTTTTTCTTTTACTTATCTACGTGAAAGGTGGAATCAAT
>NC_051413.1:3754021-3754101 GCF_015228065.2 Penaeus monodon
AGGGTTAAGATGAAACATATCCCAGGGGTATTAAGGCCCATAATTATTACGATTCACAGAACCGCGTAGCTTCCTCCCTT
>NC_051413.1:3754287-3755214 GCF_015228065.2 Penaeus monodon
GGGGGGTTGGGGGGGGGGCGCAGGAGGAGGAGAGTTAAGCAAAGGAAGGGTGGCAAGAACAAAGGAGGAAGAGAGACGAAGGGAGATAGTGGAGAACGGAAAATATAGGGGATAGGGGTAATGAAAGCAGAGGGAGGGAAGAGAGGTAAAGAGGCATAAGAATGAGGTAGGAGAGGCTAGACGGGGATCAAGGGGGGGGGAGGTAATTCATGGAAGGAACGATGGATGAGGAGATGGATGAAAAGACGAGAGAAGGGAGGGCGGAGGAGGCAGGGGGAGGGGAAAGAGAAGAGGGGAGGGTACAAGGGGAGAGAGAGAAGAGGAGACGGGGCGAGGGGAGAGGGCGAGGGGAGAGATAGAAGAGGAAGGGGAAGTGACGAGGGGAGAGAGAGGAGAGGAGGGGGCGAGGAGAGAGAGAAGAGGGGAGGAGCGAGGTGAGAGAGAAGAGGGGAGTAGGCGAGGGGAGAGAGAAAAGGGGAGAGGGCGAGGAGAGAGGGAAGAGGGGAAGGAACGATGGGAGAGGGCGAGGGGAGAGAGAGGATGGGAGAGGGCGAGGAGAGAGAGAAGAGGGGAGGGGGCGAGGGGAGAGAGGGGAGGCGAAGGGGAAGGAGGGAGAAGGATCTCATTATCCCGGATCGTTTAGGATGCTGATGAAATCCTTGCCTCCTTGTATTTACGCGGTGACCGAGCTCCTCCTCTTATCGTCTCTCTATGGTTTTGGAGAGGACGGCGGAGAGGGGTTGGGGGGGAGGGCAAAGAGGGGATGGGGGGGAGAGAAAGGGATGGGAGAGAGAGGGTATGGGGGGAGAGGGATAGGGGAAAGAGGGGATGGGGTGAGAAAGGGATGGGGGAAAGAGGGGATGGCGGCGGGGGGGGGAGAGGGATAGGGGAAACAGGGGATGGCGGGGGGGGGGAAGGAGAAAGGGA
>NC_051413.1:3755775-3756388 GCF_015228065.2 Penaeus monodon
GACAGATATAGATAACGATAAGAAACGGTTCACAAATACCGACAATGATAAAAAAGAAGCAATTCTATATCCCTCGATCGCCATTAAGGACGCAAAACCACAGGCCTCTGGAGACTGGGCTGATATCAAGGGTAAATTCTCTAGAGGTTTTAAAGGGAAGATGATGAAGGAGAGGAATAGAGAGATGGGAGAGAAGGAGATGAAGATAAGGGAAGAAGATAAAGAAGAGGAATAGAGAGATGGGAGAGAAGGAGGTGAAGAAGAGGAGTAGAGAGATGGGAGGGAAGATGATGAAGAAGAGGAATGGAGAGATGGGAGAGAAGGAGATGAAGAAGATAAGGGAAGAAGATAAAGAAGAGGAATAGAGAGGCGAGAGGGAAGCTGAAGAAGAAGAGAAGAGGATTGGAGATGGGAGGGAAGGAGATAAAGAAGAGAAATAGAGAGGCGGAAGGGAAGGAGATGAAAGAGAGGAATAGAGAGATGGAGGGGAAGAGGAGAAAAGAGAGAGAGAGAGAGAAAAGGTGGATAGGAGTCAGGGACGGAGGAGAGAGAGAGGAAGGTGAAGAAAAGAAAGGGGAGGGGGGGATGGACAAGAATATACCTTCCTCTTTTT
>NC_051413.1:3756610-3756858 GCF_015228065.2 Penaeus monodon
GATGAAAAACTGTTTGTTTGTTGTACATATGAATCCATGTGTATGTATATGGGACTACATTTATAATAATCACTTTTTATTTTCCTTAGAAAAACATACTCGAGAAATATTATTCATGAGCAAAAATTGAATTATACTCGAGGAACCAGGATATAATCAACTACAAAGCCGAAACTCATTCAAAAATCTTCCAAATCAGAATTTCATTTGTTCGGTCAACCCGAGCGAGTATATCCCCCCCCTCCCCC
>NC_051413.1:3757656-3757833 GCF_015228065.2 Penaeus monodon
TATCCTCCATACTTACATCTCCTACGGTGATAATAACCTAATATTCCTCCGCTATTATCTTCCCCGTTTTCTATGTCTCTCTGATCCCCTTGAGACTTAAAAATAGAGGAAAAAAGATATAAAAAAGGAAAAAATTGAATTGTTCTGAAAGACGGTTGATGGAGGGAAAGCAGTCAC
>NC_051413.1:3758316-3758561 GCF_015228065.2 Penaeus monodon
AGTTGTACTACAGGTAGTAAATTGAGTAAATAAGTAGATAAATTGATAAATGAATTGATAAAACAAAAATAAGAATCCAGAATGATTTTTTTTATCTATCTATCGATATATTGGTTCGTCAGCAGGATTACGTAAAATGTTACTGATGGATCGTGATGAAAATTTGTGGTTGGATTGTCTATGGCTCACGAAGAGAGGATTAGCTTTGCGATTAAGTAGGATCCTTGTATGAGTGTAGATCGTCC
>NC_051413.1:3758580-3758672 GCF_015228065.2 Penaeus monodon
GGGGGGGGGGTATGATTTAATGTTGCTGAAGAACATATTAAGGAAGGATTTATTTATCTGAATATGTGGGATTTCTTAAGAGATGAGCGGAG
>NC_051413.1:3759178-3759448 GCF_015228065.2 Penaeus monodon
TTAAACGTCCAGACCCGCTTCGCTCGTTGATTCTAAAGTCACATTCAGTTAACCACGCCACTTTCACGGTTTCAGAGCTCGCGTTGGGTTCATCCGTGACGCCCATCGCGCCCACGCTGACGAAGGCTTGTGTCGAGGCCTAGGAATGTGACGGCGGGCGTGTGTGGAGGGTTTTAAGTGGCGCTGGAGGTGTATCGGTGGAAAGGGGGGGGGGAGGATGTTTGGTGTGTAGGGGTGTGAGTGTGTTAAACATTTTTCTTTCTTTTTTTT
>NC_051413.1:3759974-3760353 GCF_015228065.2 Penaeus monodon
CTATTGGTATATTTGAATAATTGCGTGTGTGAGTGCGTGTCCGTGTGTCCTTAAATGAATATGGATGTTTTTGTGAATGCATGTGTATCTTCGGGTGCTTACTTGCGTGCATGTGTGAAGAGATGTATGTGTTTGTCACTGTTTACATGAGTGTAGTCGTATATTTATCTGGACGAATTTGTGCACTCGCGTGCGTCCGTGCGTTCAATTTCAAAGTTACCCTTTCTCTCTTTACGTTTTTAAGCCACTAAACACTGCCATCAAAAGATAATGTTGTCATTCATGTACTAACTTTTTGTACGCCGAAAAAAAAACAGAAAATACCAGCGCAGGAAAAAGAAAAAGTGAAAGATAAGTGAAAGAACGGAAAAATAGCTAT
>NC_051413.1:3762066-3762310 GCF_015228065.2 Penaeus monodon
CTCTCCCTCAGGTACGTTGAGGCATAAAGAGCACAATCTCATGACAATGGCGCTGAAGGTAAAGCTTTATTCATTATTTAAATAGCCTTCCATCTTCTAACAACGTCTTTTCTCTCGCATCTTTTTTGGGGGTACGTTTTTGGATAAAAATAGATACGCTGTTTTTGCAATTATCTTTTTTGATGAAAGGTGAAAGTAGATAGAGAGGGAGAAATTTCCGGGAAGGATGGACCCGGAAGAAGGA
>NC_051413.1:3762700-3762978 GCF_015228065.2 Penaeus monodon
AAAAAGGGAAGGAAAAACACGAAGGCAACATCCCAAACAAAGACCGGCTCCGAGGTAGCTCCACTCAATCACAGTCGCGCCTAATGAATGCAATACTAGAGCGAATCAATCCACGCTGCAAGGAAGCCCGGGGCGAAAAGACATTTTCCAAAGCCTGTGAAAGGACAGATAATCTTATGAAAATTTCAATCTTTTGCATGTATTCTCATCACGAGTCGGGGGGAGTATGGGGAGGAGGCTGGGGGAGGGGAGGGACGGAGAGGAGGCGAGGGGATGGG
>NC_051413.1:3763138-3763212 GCF_015228065.2 Penaeus monodon
TTTTGTCATCCCTCAAGACAAGATTAATCAAGATAATTCCTGATTGGCAACCGCGATCGCTTGTCTAGCCGTTT
>NC_051413.1:3765147-3765587 GCF_015228065.2 Penaeus monodon
GTTCTCTCTCAGATGACAGACGGGCAAGACGAGCCTCAGCCTCCCCCTCCACAGCATCCTCAGCATCCTCAGAGCCCTCCGAGATAACACTTGAACGGGCCATTATATATTCCGGGCTCCCCCTCGAAGCCTTTATACTCGCCTGTAGACAGTGTGCCACTCGCAGATGAAGAAGGAGGGGGTGAGGGGAAGGAGGAGGGGGTGGGGAGGGGAGTGAGGGGAAGGAGGAGGGGGTGGGGAGGGGAGTGAGGGGAAGGAGGAGGGTGTGGGGAGGGGGGATGAAGGGGTGAGGGCGAGGTAAGGACGGTGGAGGGAGGGAGGGGGTTGAATGGGTAAGGGTGAGGCAAGGTTGAAGGAAAGACAGTGGGGGGAGGGTTTGGGGTGAAAGCGGGAGGGGAAGGAGATGAGGAGGGGGTGATGGTGGGGAGAAGTTGAGGATC
>NC_051413.1:3766349-3766421 GCF_015228065.2 Penaeus monodon
CGTAGGAGTGAATATTGCTATTGTAATGAAGGACTGCATAGTTGTTCTAGTTAAGAGAGTGAGGAAGAGGGG
>NC_051413.1:3767372-3767686 GCF_015228065.2 Penaeus monodon
GAGAGAGAAAAAAAGAGAAAGAAAGCATAAAAGCAATAATAATCATCAAATGGAACAATCAAAAAATCCATCCGCCCTTCCACCAACACAGTAAAGAATAAATGACCAATAAAACAATAAACAAACAAAAGAAAAGAAAGGGAGGAGAGACGAAGGCGAGCAGATAGTCGTACGGAACCACCAAGACCAGCCTACAGACAGACGTGTTATTGTTGAAACAGAGGGATCGCCTTAGCATGTTGATGCAAGGGGCGAGGATGAAGCGGCTTGACTAAGCTACAACACTTACGCTTAAGCCCAGTTAGTTAAACGTC
>NC_051413.1:3767975-3768517 GCF_015228065.2 Penaeus monodon
AGTAAAGATATGTAGGAAAATAAGGATAGACGGCTAAGATAGGTAATGAGAGGGCAACTGATAAAGATATTAGATAACAAAGAGATAGATAAAGATAATAGATAAGATATATAGAAAAAAACTATCGATAAAAATGAATAAATGATTGAGACAAAGATAAATACTGAAGATATGACAGATGATAAAGATATATACTGAATGTATAACAGACGACAAAAATACCATAAAGATAGAGACGATAAATAATAGACAGACAAATAAAGACGGTGAGAGAAATGGCCAAAGAAAAGAGAGAAAGAACGTGTGAAGAGAGAAGCAGGGAGAGATAGTTTATAAAGAGAGCAGGGTGGGAGGGGGCCGTGAAGAAGGGGGGGGGGGAGAGGAGGTGGGACAGGAGGGGGGTGCAGCGAGTGAAGGAGTGTGAAGGACATCTCAAGGAGACAGAGTGAATGAGCAAAATAGAGTGAAGGATAAGACTCAAAGGAAGGCAAGAGAATGAGTCATGAAGAGAGAGAGAGGGCGAAGACTCGTAAGACTAAAAC
>NC_051413.1:3768743-3769563 GCF_015228065.2 Penaeus monodon
TTTTATCCCTTTAAACCAACCAACATTACAAAGGGTTTCCCCCTCATAGGATCATACTGTGTAACGAAATGTGGCGCGGACCTCCGTAGAGTTCACGACAAAAGGTCAGAGCCGTAAAGTTGGTCGGCCGCAGTACGTCCTCACGATCTGGGAGGTGCACACTCTCTGGACCAGGAAAAGGCAGAGGAGAGGGGAGTGTTGGGTGGGTGAGGGGGAAGGGAAGAGGGGAAGTTGTGGGGAAGAGAGGCGGGGAGGGGAAGGTTTTGTGGGTGAGAGGGGAAGGGGAGGGAATGTTGTGCGGAAGGGAGGGGAGGGGGTGTTGTAGTTGAGAGGGGAGAGGAGGGGGAAGCTATGGGGAAGAGGGAATAGGGTGCCTGGGTAGGCTGGGGTAGGGGAAGGGTGAGAGGAAGGCGCTGTGGGAATGAGGGGAGGGAGTGTTAGGGTAAAACGGAGGGTGCTTTGGGTAAGTTGGGGTAGGGGAGGGGTGCTCTGGGTAAGAGAGGAAGGGACGGATATTCTGGGTAGGAGGGAGATAGGACTGGTAGAGGTAGGAGGAGGGGAAATGTGTTCTGGTTAGGAGAGAGGGAGGGGTGTTGCGGGAAGGGGGGGGAGGGGGAAGGCAGTGTGGATGATTTGGCTAGGGTTGTCGTATTCAGGGGGGGGTGTACTTTCCCTTCACTATTTCTCTTTCACTCATTCTTTCTCTATCTGCTTTATGCCTTTTCTTTTTTGCTCTATTTCTTCTTTTTCGCACAATATAACCTTTTCTCATTTTCTGCTTCTGTTTTTCTTTCTCCTTTCTCCCTTCTCTTTCTCTCTG
>NC_051413.1:3769620-3769755 GCF_015228065.2 Penaeus monodon
TTCTTTTCATTCTCTATTTTCATAGAATGATAAGTAGAAAAAGGGGATGACAAAACAAAGAAAGAGAAAATTTGCCATGGGCTTCTGTTTAATGTGACTTTTATTACTTGCTCATGGCGTTTCTTGGAAATCCTA
>NC_051413.1:3770613-3770766 GCF_015228065.2 Penaeus monodon
CCTGGCGCTCAGACAAGGCGTGAAAAAAAATCCCAATTATATAACGGCAATAATAAAAAGGGATAAAAAAAATAGATAAAAAAAACAATGGTAATAAAAAACGCTTGCTGAAAAAGGAAGAATAATGATAAACTCTACCGTGAACATTGATGT
>NC_051413.1:3770815-3770890 GCF_015228065.2 Penaeus monodon
TCGGTTAAAAACTGGCGGGGAAAAAAGCGGAGAAAATGTCCCAATTATGACAGAATATCACAAAGAATGATGCGA
>NC_051413.1:3771389-3771543 GCF_015228065.2 Penaeus monodon
ATCCCACAACAATAAAATGACAGACAGGAGGCTTGGCTGTCGCTGTTGTCCAACCTGGATGTAATAGCTCTCTCCCTTCCGGTTTGCAGAAGAAAGGGAGGGAGACGCGTCCTGGGTAGATTTATGGTCGGTTGGAAGGTTGTCCTAATGTCCG
>NC_051413.1:3772054-3772178 GCF_015228065.2 Penaeus monodon
ATTTATCAATTCCATCACGACTTCCTGCCAAGTCATCCACGTCAACATCCTCCTGTTATCTCACACTGATCAAGCCCCTTATCTGATAAGACATCAGAGAAAACAGCCTCGGACGCAGGCCATG
>NC_051413.1:3772304-3772518 GCF_015228065.2 Penaeus monodon
CACGACCAGGAGGAACCCCGCGTGATATATGAGGCTAAGACAACCCTCGTTAGGGTCACTGTGATACATCTTACGTGATGTACTGGGATCTACGACGCCATTCATGTGTCTGCTACATGAAAGGGGTTTGCCTTCCCCCTCCCTTTCCAGGCCACTAAGGTGTGATAAGCCCCTGTTCGTGGGCCGCGGACGTGTGCTGAAGGAAGAAGGTAGA
>NC_051413.1:3772659-3775103 GCF_015228065.2 Penaeus monodon
AAGGCAAAAGAGAAAGAAAGAAAATATAAAGTATCCTCATTTTGCGCATCGTGTTTGTCATCTGTCTAAAAAGCGCGCGAATGTGCAAGTGTGTCTCCTCTTCACCTATCAATTTTGCAGTTTTTGAATCATTAGTATTCTGTTTCATCTTCTTTGTCTTTTTTTTAAGGGAGGAAGATCAATTGTGCTATAATCAATAACCGATGCTCACAATTTAAAAAAAAAATCATAGTGTCTGATCCTCATTTTGCGCATTGTGTCTGTCATCTGTCCGAAAAGCGTGCGATTGTGTAACCGTGACTTCGATCTCCTATCCACACCTATCAATTTCATTATTTTTGAATTATTATTATTCCACTTCATTTTTTGTCATTTTTGTCTTTTTTTTTTAGCTTTTTAGGGGAGGAAAATCAATTGTGCCATAATCAATAGCCGATGCTCGCAAACCCTTTGTCCTCATGGGAAACCTGCCAACATGTTAGGATAACGTCGTTGCTCTGAAATACTAGAGGGAGGGACAGAGGGAGAGGGAGGGAGGAGTGACGGGGGAAGAGGGGGAGAGGAAGGGGAAAAAGGGGGGGAGGAGGGAAAGAACAGGGGGAGAGGAAGGGGAAAAAGGGGGGGAGGAGGGAAAGAAGAGGAGGAGAGGAAGGGGGAAAAGGGAGGGAGGAGGGAAAGAACAGGGGGAGAGGAGGGGGGAAAGGGAGGGAGGAGGGAAAGAAGAGGGGGAGAGGAGGGGCGGAAAAGGGAGGAAGGAGGAGGGAGGAAAGGAATGATAGTGGTAAAAGGAGGGAGGAGGAAAGAAGGGGTGAAAGAGAAGGCAGGAAGGGAGGGAAAAGGGAGGAATGGAGATAGCAGGAACAGATAAGTAGAGAGAAAGGTTAGGAGGAAGGGAGAAGGTGGAAGTTAGAGATGGGATGGGGAGACAAAGTTGAAGAAGGGGAGAGAGTGAGGAGAGAAAGATGTTAGCGAGGAGAGAGAGAAACAGTTGTGTGAGTAGGGAGGAAAGAGGAAGTTAGTGAGGCGAGGAAGAGGGAGGGAAAAGAGATTTTAATGGAAGTTAGAGAGGAGAGATGAAGGGAGGCAAGGCGAAGCTAGAGAGAAGAGCTTGTCTCTAGAGGCAAGGAGAGGCTAGAGAAGAGAGGAGAAGGAGAGATGAGATCGTCTAGGGAAGCGGAGTGGGAGGTTAGAAGGGGCAAGGAAGGGGGTGTTGGCATGCGAGGGAGGGTCAAATGTGGGTTGAAGGGGAACGGGAGCCGAACTGGAAGGGAGACGAACAGAGAATAGCGGTGCAGATGTGAGAGAATTTGAACACGCGTTAAAGGTTCACTACGACCTCTTTAGTGAAGCAGTTATTGAGGTTTCGAATCCCAGTGAAACAATTTATCCTGCCGTTCGAACTGTAGTCGAATATTGCTCTTAATAAGCGGAGCCTTCGCGTGTCTTTCTATTATTCTGAAGCAATCAAATGGTGATCGAGAATGAAAGTGCAACTATTAGCTTTTGGTCCTTAAGCCTGATTCAATGTTCAGTCAAAAAAAAGACTGAAATATAATCAAATCATATCATTTTTTTTAATGTTTGGTCTGCAATCCTGAATCCTTGTAAGCTATCTGAACAATCGGAGTTTTTTTTAGAAAATAAAAGACATCTATTTTGTATCTACCTTATCGTTAAAAAAGGGAATTTTACAAGCACAGTCATGAAAAGGAACAATCAGCTAACGAAGTTGTCCCTTTGACCTCGAAAATGCTGAAATATAAGGTCACGGGTCTTTTCTGAAACCCCCTTTCACTTCAGCCATGCGCAAGAGGCAAGGGTTGGTCTGAGACACTCAGCTTTAGGTCAGGTTTACTCCGCAACCCTGCCAGCCCTGAGGGGGTTAGGGGAAGGGGTCACGGCATGGGTAGGGGGATGGAGAGGGGTCACGGCATGGGTAGAGAGAGGGTGAGGGGTCACGGCTAGGTTGGGTAGGAGGGGGTAGAGAGGGCACGAAAAGGGTGATGTCGGGGAGAGGGGAGATGACAAGGGTGGGGAGGAGAGGAGGAGAGAGGTCAGAGATGGAGTAGAGTAGGGTAGAGTAGAGTAGGGCCACGAACAGGGTAAGGGAAGAGGGGGAAGCTCAGGGTCAATGGAAATAATGTAGTGCGAAATTTCGCTTTTGACCTCTTAGATAAAGGGATTCTCGAGGTCATTTAAGGTGACGTCACGACCCGCCGCGTTTTCGCCAATCAGCTGATAGTAACATCAGACCACCCGAGTGTAAAGTAGACTCAGCAGTCATACAAAAGTCAGCATAGAGGGAGGGTCGCCCTAGTGAATAATTTGTGACGGGGAGAGACCAGTACGGGCAGTAATACACTTTAAGGTGAACTAGAGAGGGACTAATCTTGTTAAGAACTATGGTAGGTTACTCGAATGTAGGTGAGCCTCCGAAGCTGAGT
>NC_051413.1:3775337-3775432 GCF_015228065.2 Penaeus monodon
TGGAAGCATCCATAATCTTCTTGGCCCGTTCGACCTCCTCCTTTGACCTGAATCTCGGTATGAAGCATTCTCGAATCTATATGCATTTGGAATAG
>NC_051413.1:3775530-3775638 GCF_015228065.2 Penaeus monodon
ATTTATTCTCTCTTTTGCCCCCATCCCCCTTTCTCCCGCGCGCAATCACATACAGAAATAATTCTAAGAAACAAAAGACCACGTTGAAAATAAGAAAATCTGCTTCTG
>NC_051413.1:3775715-3776112 GCF_015228065.2 Penaeus monodon
AGCAAAATTTAAATGCATATTTGATACACAAAAGACCGGGTACGTCTATACAATATCATCGGTTCATTTTTCCCCTTTTTTCTTTTCTTTTTTTGGAGAATATTTTTATGGATGTCGTTCAGTTAAAGAATTAGGAAATGTAATAATTTTTCTTTTCGTTTTTTTCCTTTGTGTGTGCTAGTTATTGTTGATATTTTTTATAGGGTTTAAGGGGAGGCTATTAAGTTTTTTTTTAATAGTTTATAGGTATTATATGGATATCTAAAGACATTTCATGAATATATTTTGAGTTTGTAAGGATATTATCATACGAAGAATGTCCTATGAAACCATTTTTTCAGGAGAGATATTTTTTTTTTACATTATTGTTATACTATATTAAGATTCCACACTTCTG
>NC_051413.1:3776146-3776269 GCF_015228065.2 Penaeus monodon
ACTTCAAAATACAGTTAGAAAAAATATAAATGAAAACGCCTGAGTTTTAAAAGGAAGGAGACCACATGTTTATTCATAATAGTGTTTAATTTTGTTTTTTGATTATCGGCTTGATACGTTATG
>NC_051413.1:3776298-3776391 GCF_015228065.2 Penaeus monodon
TCTTGTTTATTTACGTTTTTTATTGGTTTATTTCGTTCGGACGATTTAGACTAAATTGCTTTTCTATCACTCATCTTCTTTTCCTTATATTAC
>NC_051413.1:3776442-3776868 GCF_015228065.2 Penaeus monodon
CTCAATAGTATAGTATTTTCCATTCGATATACTGCCGATTATTTCTAATTTATCACTAACATTAATCAAGGTTATTAATCAATCATTAACACTCATCAGTTTATCACTTCATCCCTAACATTAATCAGTGTTACTAACCAGTCATCAACATATATCGTAATTCCTCACTCAGCATCAAAATTCAACACCATTCCTAATAGATCACTAATACCCACCACCATCATTAATTCACTATCAAAAAAAAATCATCATCCATAAATCGTGCATTTCTCATCACTATTATTATTCACCTTTCAACTTTCCTTTGCAAAACCGGTGCCACAAGGAAGTGCATTATTCCCAGATCAAAGGAGAATATGTGATATCAAGTGATAGGTGGAATTGGGGATTGGCAGATGCGCTTTTACAAGAATAGATGCAGTGGCA
>NC_051413.1:3777532-3777604 GCF_015228065.2 Penaeus monodon
GAGAGAACAAAGGTAGCGAGAATAAGAAGGCAAATAAGATCAAAGAGACTGACGGAGGAGGAATATTAAAAA
>NC_051413.1:3777690-3777967 GCF_015228065.2 Penaeus monodon
TATCTCCCTAGTATAAATAGCTAACGAGCTGTCTCTCCTTGTGCCGATTACCTGGCCTCTCCCTTAATGGCCATGCACTTCCTGGCGTCTGGATGGCACCCGGAGGCACCAGTGCCACACCATTCAGCGCGGCTTTCACCGGGTTATCGCTCGCCCGGCGTGGCTGCTGCCGCCCGGACTCGCGTGCAATTGCAGTTTTCGTCTTCTCAGTCTTCTTATCGTCATGATTTTCTTTCTCTTCCTGTCTGGGTTTTCGTCTCTTTCAAAGGGGAAGGGA
>NC_051413.1:3779026-3779340 GCF_015228065.2 Penaeus monodon
TACGTTCTTTTATTTGCATTCTCGAAGAAATGAAAGCCTGGGAAGAGACGGAACAAACAACGAGTGAACATCAGCTTTTCCCGAACGTTGTAAACAGAAGCCATATCACTTGATGCATTTGCAGAGAGAGGAAGAGAGGGAGAGAGGGAGAAGGGAGAGAGGGAGAGAGGGAGAGAAGGGAGGTGGAAAAATGGGAGGAGAGGAGAGAGTGGAAGGAGGGAAGAGGAGGGGGAAGGAAAGGGAAAATGGAGGAGAAGAGGGAGGAGGGAGGAGAGGGAGGAGGGAGAGGAGAGAAGGGGAAAAATGGGAGGAGA
>NC_051413.1:3779675-3779843 GCF_015228065.2 Penaeus monodon
CCTGCGAGATTGAACTTGCAAATGCAAGATCAACACAAGGCTTTATGATTGCAGAGGGCGATGACATCCAACCCAATGACAGAGACTCGTTGCTTGTTGTCAGTGCAAGATTGGGCTGCTTGTAAAGGCATTTGTGGACCGGGTGGAACAATGTCCTGGCTGCGGAGA
>NC_051413.1:3780285-3780454 GCF_015228065.2 Penaeus monodon
AAGCCAAACTCATGGTTGGTGTAGCAGAATGTCCTTAATTAGGTCTGAACAACTATGTCAACATCAAATATAGCAAGAACTGATTTTCTCCTCGATACTGTGATGTAAAATACACAATGGTAATTTTGTTACTTGCACTGCCTGTAGTAGAAATAGTATGACTGGCGAA
>NC_051413.1:3780877-3780998 GCF_015228065.2 Penaeus monodon
CCAGATTCTGCTGAGTCATTCTTCTATCTGCAATAACCTTGCCAAGTGTTAGCCTAACGTAAGACTTTCTCGTCTCCACTTTTGCCATGTGAGGGATGCGGGGAGGGGTGGTATCAGGAGA
>NC_051413.1:3781303-3781468 GCF_015228065.2 Penaeus monodon
AATATTACCACATTACCAGTAGGCGAAATGTAGTTTGAAAACTATGTTATTTTTTATCAATGTTTTCGCTGTTCAGATTATATATTATGCTTGTGGATCATTGTTATGCAGGCGATGACAGATACGCAATGAAAATAAACATGAATACTTTTACACGCAAAATTG
>NC_051413.1:3781875-3782011 GCF_015228065.2 Penaeus monodon
TGTGTCCGGGTAGATAGGCCTAAGTATTCTGAACCCAAGGATCTTTAGGGCAGGAAATAGGCCGACGCTGATTAATTGCTTGATCAAATAGGCGTATCAGAGGTAATGGGACAGAAATAGAGAAGGAAGGGTTCTT
>NC_051413.1:3782270-3782348 GCF_015228065.2 Penaeus monodon
GAAAAGGAAATAAGGGAAAAAGGGGTGAGAAAAAAAAGAGAAATTAATTATGTTAATCGACACTAAAAAAAAGGGTAT
>NC_051413.1:3782963-3783134 GCF_015228065.2 Penaeus monodon
ATTTTTCCTTTGTCTTTGTCCCGGAAGGTCTGAAATTCCTCATGTTTAAGCCAAATTTTTCTTAACCTTCCCTGCACTCCACTCTCTCGCGTTGAGAATTTTTATTCCTCATTTACAGGCAGATACGAGGCAGTCCGTTTCTCTCTCGCTCACTCTTTCGCTCCTTTTCTT
>NC_051413.1:3784319-3784408 GCF_015228065.2 Penaeus monodon
GGGTCAGATCGGGAAGCTGAAGTGCCAAGTGCCACTCTGCAGGGGGTTAGAAGTCCAGGGATTAAGAAGGGATGTTGTTGCAAATACAT
>NC_051413.1:3784447-3784533 GCF_015228065.2 Penaeus monodon
TACTTTAAGGGCCTGTGCAATTCCGTTAGGTTGTTGACTGTGTTGCGAGCTGCTGGATGGGGCTGACTTTAGGGTATTGCTTGTGT
>NC_051413.1:3784788-3785057 GCF_015228065.2 Penaeus monodon
CTTGCGTGTGCGTGTTGCGTTGCCCTCAAGAGGGAGTCGGCATTACAGACACATTGCCGGTCGGCCATTTTTAATTAGTATCCACAGCAAGGCAGCTTCCGGTCCGCACTCCATTAAATGCTGCAGTAATTATTGAGCTGTCATTCGGGATAATTCACGATGTTCTCTCCTTTAAACAGAAGCACCAATTGTTATGCCTTATGCCGTCTGTCGGTCTCTGTTCGGTCTCGTTCGGTCTTTTTTAGGTCTCGTTTAATCTCGTTAGGTCC
>NC_051413.1:3785308-3785629 GCF_015228065.2 Penaeus monodon
AAACTCTCTACTTCACTTTGCATCTTTCCATTATCAACCCTCAGTCAAAATTTAAGTTGCAAAAGGAGTTGCACTTTGTACTCTTTCCTCCTCGCAGTAGCAGGGTGGAAGGTGCAATTGATCGGTGCCACTGCAAGCCTTTGAAAATATATTGCAAATGGAGATCGTCTGGTGTTTATTATTGCAAAGTCGTGTGTTGACTGTGTTGCTTAAGCAGAAGTGTAGTTGTTTAATACTCGAAATGATTTTGAGTTTTTTTTTTTTTATATCTATCAATAGTAGCAGTGGCAATGATAGTTGCAGTTGCAACAGGTAGTAGTA
>NC_051413.1:3785943-3786072 GCF_015228065.2 Penaeus monodon
CAACCATTTACAGTCCTCAAAAGATAAGCCCACTGCCTCGTTTTGGCAAGCGCTTTTGTATGTATGGAAAATTTACATATAACATTCTGCCTCAAAACAAACATATTTTTCGGGTATAAAAAGTCCCTG
>NC_051413.1:3786094-3786190 GCF_015228065.2 Penaeus monodon
ATCAGAGAATTTCGAGCAACTTTTCGAATTTGGGAAGAATTTCAGGGTAAATTTCATTTTCTCTCCAAAGAAGCAATAATCTGGAGCAAAGGAGTG
>NC_051413.1:3786289-3786539 GCF_015228065.2 Penaeus monodon
CGAATCGAGGAAATAAAGTGCAATTTTTTTATCTGATTCGTATTTTTCTTTTCCCAATGAAGAAACAAACAGAAATCTTGGAAATAACTAAAAAAAAAAAAAAGGAAATTGAGAAGATGACAGTCACTCATATCCAAGGAAGTTCCATTATGTTGTAACTCCCCCCCCCCGGTCGCTAGTGTCTGTGGGAGGTGTTATAAGCACGTTTCCAACGCGATGATTTTCGTCATCTCTGGTATTTTATATTTTG
>NC_051413.1:3787729-3787956 GCF_015228065.2 Penaeus monodon
AATTCTTTCGCAATCGTCCATAATTTCCCACGAGAAAGCTTATTAGAAAAACTGCCCTAACTTTGAACACCCCAAAAAAATATTGGTACTTTTCCAGAGAACCAATTAGAGAAGGCTTTAGTCGATGATGCGGTTTGCCACTTATTAAGCGACTCATTAGTATCTGAAACTACTACAAGGAAATGATGGAGAGGGACGGGCGAACTTTTAACTGCGTTTGTTGTCTT
>NC_051413.1:3788614-3788724 GCF_015228065.2 Penaeus monodon
CTTGTAATTGTTTCCCTTTATTTATCTATTAATTTATTTATACAGATAGTATTGTCTTTCTAGATATTTCTCTGTCTGTCTCGATTTTATCACTTTTATCAAGTGAGTTC
>NC_051413.1:3788765-3788992 GCF_015228065.2 Penaeus monodon
GGGGTGAGAAATAGTTAATTATTTTTCTAGCTCTTTATATATGTTCATTTTTACTTTTATCACTCTACATATGTGTCTTTTTCTCTGTCGAAGGAAGGTAAAGATTTCAGTGAGCTTGCAAAGACTTTTTTCATATATGGTATCATCGCTTTACCAATTTTTCTCTTTATTTCTGTCTCCATTTCAGTAAACATGAAGGGTAGATTTTTAACCGAGTTTACAAAGAC
>NC_051413.1:3789386-3789972 GCF_015228065.2 Penaeus monodon
CTGTTTCCTCTTCTTCTTTTTCCCTTTTTAGTGACGGAGTGTCTGTTCCATTACGAGAATTTAATTCCTAGTGTAACTTAGTACGGCAGCTGGAGGGATGTCATCAGAAACGTGAGGTAAGTGTAGATAACGGAGCGAGGGAGGGAAGAGGGAAGGAAGATGGAGGGAAAGAGGGAGGTTAAAGGGAGGGAAGTGGGAGAGAGGAGGAAGGTTAAGGGGAGGGAAGTGGAGGAGAGGAGGGAGGTTAAGGGGAGGGAAGACGGAGGGAAGGAAGAGGGAGGTTAAAGGGAGGGAGGAAGAGAGGCGGAGATAGGAAGAAAGACAGGAAGGGGAGGGGAAAGGGGAAAAAAGTAGGGGGAGGTGGGTTTGATCAAACACAACTAACAACTCAAGATATTTTTTCATCTCCATGGTAACCGTGGAAATAGACGATGTATAAAAGAAAAAAAAGTTCCAATATCTACAGATGGGATTTCGAGTAGATTCGTTGAATGAAATGTTTCATTTGTCCAAAAAATAATAATAAATGGACTTCTCCGCACTTCAAAATGTAATAAAATTGACCAGTGTACAGTGATACATCAAC
>NC_051413.1:3790252-3790316 GCF_015228065.2 Penaeus monodon
CCGCTGCCATTGAATCACACCCCATTTTAACCTTCTACATCCCCCCATCCCTGATTTTCCTCGC
>NC_051413.1:3790373-3791486 GCF_015228065.2 Penaeus monodon
TTGCTCCTTCTCCTCGTCAGCTTAAAATAAAATCACGGATTACATCTTCTGTTCGCCTAAGGTCCCGGATCCACGCGCCTGCACTCAATACACGCTGTAGCTGAGCTGGCATGGCGAGGGGGTGGGGTGAGGGGTCTATGTTGGAGAGGAAGGTGGGAGGGTGGGGGTCATGTTGGAGGGGAAGAGGGGAGGGTGGGGGGTCATGTTGGAGGGGAGGGTGGGGGTCATGTTGGAGGGGAGGAGGGGAGGGTGGGGGGTCAGGTTGGAGGAGGAGGGGAGGGGAGGGGTGGGGGGTCATGTTGGAGGGGAGGGTGAGGGGTCATGTTGGAGGGGAGGAGGGGAGGGTGGGAGGTCATGTTGGAGGGGAGGAGGGGAGGGTGGGAGGTCATGTTGGAGGGGAGGAGGGGAGGGTGGGGGGTCATGTTGGAGGGGAGGAGGGGAGGGTGGGGGGTCATGTTGGAGGGGAGGAGGGGAGGGTGAGGGGTCATGTTGGAGGGGAGGAGGGGAAGGTGGGAGGTCATGTTGGAGGGGAGGAGGGGAGGGTGAGGGGTCTATGTTGGAGGGGAGGAGGGGAGGGTGGGAGGTCATGTTGGAGGGGAGGAGGGGAGGGTGGGAGGTCATGTTGGAGGGGAGGGTGGAAGGTCATGTTGGAGGGGAGGAGGGGAGGGTGGGAGGTCATGTTGGAGGGGAGGAGGGGAGGGTGGAAGGTCATATTGGAGGGGAGGAGGGGAGGGTGGGGGGTCAAGTTGGATGGGAGGAGGGAAGGGAGTAAGAGGGAGACGGGAGTTGAGGAGGAGGAGGAGGAGTGGGGAGGGTAGAGAGGGAGGAAGGATGGAGGGGGATAGGGGGGAGAAGGGGAGGGGAGAATATTGGGGTTGGTGATTGCATTAGGGGAGGAGGGGGGGAATGGAGGAAGGAGAGAGAGTAGAGGGTTGTTTGGGGAGATGGGGAGAGGGGTGGGGAGGTGAGGGGGAGGAGAGGAAGAGGGGGTGGAGGTGAACATCGTATCTGGATAGGGGAAGGGGATAGAGAACAGGAAGAGAGGGATAGGGTACGTAAACTAGGAGAGGGGGGGGAGGGAGAAAACGGGCAGGGTGTAGGAGATCCCATTCA
>NC_051413.1:3791546-3791711 GCF_015228065.2 Penaeus monodon
TTGCACTGATGGCTAGGGGGGGGGGAGGTCTTGATTGCACTATCTGCTTTAGAGCTTTTAATTGGTCCGGGAATTACTCTTGTCGACCTGATTGTTGTCAGTGTTGTCATGGCCTTTGAGGTGTTGTTAGCAGGGTTATGGTCGCGGGTGTGATGTTGGGTGTAG
>NC_051413.1:3793063-3793129 GCF_015228065.2 Penaeus monodon
GAACATGTATACATATCTATATCAAATCCATTATTTGTAACCTTAACGCCTTAACGCTACTATCAC
>NC_051413.1:3795063-3795389 GCF_015228065.2 Penaeus monodon
AAGAGATATTTATTCAGAGACTCATTAGATATTTGGATTAATGGATTAGGTCCCAGTTATATGCCCTTTGCAACATGTGATTAATCGACGGACATTTAAATTGATTGAAATGGTTAATCGACGTAAAAATGCAATTACTGGATTGCGGTTTCATTTCCCCGGAACACGTCGGCGCATAATCAGCGGCAAATAAGTCTTTAGATTGTAAATTACTTTAGGATAATAATTTCGGTCTTTTGGCGGAAGCTGATGTGACGATTGTCTTTTCTCTCTTTTTGCATTGGATGTAGTATTTGTTTTCCTCTTTTAGCTATGTTGTATGTATG
>NC_051413.1:3796092-3796637 GCF_015228065.2 Penaeus monodon
GCACCGTGTGTTGTCAAGAGTCGTTCGGCGCGCGTGCATTATTTCATCTCTCTCTATCCCCATTTTTCCCTCTACCTTTTCACCTCCCCTCCCCCTCCTCTTTTCCCTTCCTTATCCCAGATCCTCCTCCACCTCTCCCCTCCCCTCTTCTCTCCCCATCCCCTATCCATTTCCCCTTTCCTCTTCTCCCTTTTCTCTTCCATTCCCCTCTTCTCTCCCCATCCCCCCTCCACCTCCCCCCTACCTTCCTCTCTTCCTATCCCCATCCACCTTCCCCCTCCCCCTCATGTCTCCCTATCCCCCACCCCCCTTCCTCTTCCCCCAACCCCCCCTACCCCCCATAAACCTCCAGAACCTCGCATGCTCTCTTGCATAACCTTAATTCCTTCTGACGTATTTCACTCTTGCAACAACAAACGATTGCAGTGAGTCCTTGTTTGCTGTTGCCAAGCTAAGAGGGGAAACGGCTGCTCACTCCTGCTGGCGACGCTGAGGCAGTCATTAGCATATTTGTTAAGATGTCGATGTGGAAACGGCTGGTCCGC
>NC_051413.1:3797032-3797398 GCF_015228065.2 Penaeus monodon
GCTAGTTATTTAACGCTTTTGAAGGGGAGACTAGGCTATCTGCTTTTACACTTGATGGGGATACTATTTTATTTTTCCGCGAGTCGGGGGGGGGGGGGGGATTATGCTAATGTTTAGTTCTGGTGAAAGGAAACCGTGATTCATGCTATTACTGAAGAGGGGATTCTATGCTAGTTCCTATTATAAACCAGTCGGGGAATTTTATGCTATAGATTGTTTGTTATTAACTGTTGCATTAGTTCCTAGTTTTATAAAAGAAGTTAAGTAGGCTAGGCTTTCTCATGTTGGCTTGGTAGTTATTTATACCTACGTGACTCTGCAGACTTCGCAGGCTAAGAGAATGTAAAAGAGGGTGGATAGACTTTA
>NC_051413.1:3797617-3797954 GCF_015228065.2 Penaeus monodon
TTATCGATATCCAGCACGAAAGTGACAGACTAGGGATACAAAGGAAGATACAAAAACGCTGGGTTATGTACAGAGTTTTACAATAACCCGATATTCTAATTAAAATACGTAATCAAAACGGAAAACGCAAAGATAGGGTGTTTTTATTTATCTCCAGGTATTTCATCCTTGAGGAAAGTATACTTATAATCAGTGTTGTGTTGGGTGTATCTATGTATGATCAGTAACAGCATTCTCACAGGAAGATTTTTAAAATGCTTATGCATATGCATTTTACTCTTCCACTCTTTCTTGATGCTTGCATTTATGTATTATAGAGTTGGGAGGAAAGGAAAAG
>NC_051413.1:3798103-3798345 GCF_015228065.2 Penaeus monodon
CAGGTAGGCTGGGGTTGGCTGAGGTGAGCGAGGGAGAGTAAATGTTCGCAAACCCATCGCTTCATACTCAATGACAATACAATAGACAAAGTCCGCTCAGACGTAAAATCAATACAGAACAAGATAACACTCGAACTGTTCCCGACTACGATTTCCTGCACAATTTCCAATTTTTTTCTCTCTCGTCTCCGAAAACCTTCCAATCATTTTTCCCTTTTTTTCGCTTTGGTGGCAATCAGTAG
>NC_051413.1:3798380-3799089 GCF_015228065.2 Penaeus monodon
TGTATTCACTCGCCAGACAGGATTCGAACCGCGGCCAGCCAGCCAGGTGACGCTTCCCAGGTACCGCTCAGAGATACCCAGCGCGGTTGGCTAAAGCGGGGTTCCTCACACTACCAAACCATACCCAGTGCCCCACCCATGAAGCGATGACGTAATAGACGCAACTCTTCGCCGCGGCTGTCAGGGAAGCAAAAGGGAAGTCATCGATGCTGAGGAGAAGTGTTGCTGTAGACGGATAGTTACTAGACATGAACAGAAACCAAACCCCCGGCTCCGGACCTCCCGTTTATAAGAGGGGAAAGTTTTGCTTGTGACTCTGCGTTCCGGGCGGAGAGGTAGAGCGCTGTCTCTGTATTATTGTCTTCATTATTGTTGATTCTATTTCGTATTTGTGAGTAGTATGTGTTAGAGTAGGATTTTTATTCAATTTTCTTTTTATGGGGTGGGGGATCTATAGGTCGTTTTAAGGCGAGTGGATATCGATATTTGTCTGTATGAATGGCTTCACGTTATTCATTCAGCCGTATGTGACGTATTCGTGTATATAATAGCATGAACAAACCTCCATTGTTCTAAGTTATTTTTGTTCATGCTCTGCTTGACTCTGAGAGGATTTTTCAAAACAAGGCTTACAGAGACTACATCCTAGCAGTTACAAATATATTGCTTTTATTCTGCACAGTTTGCAGTGCTTTGCGAGGTATTAATC
>NC_051413.1:3799205-3799518 GCF_015228065.2 Penaeus monodon
CTCGAACCCTCGCCACGCCACTCACTCGGCAGTCCCATCCCGGCCACATCAAAAAACGAAAAAAAATCTTCCCTACACCCTATCCCTGGGTCTCCTTCCTCCTTCAGGTAACACAGCAGGGGCGTCTCCCTTATGCGACCCCCGAGAGAAGCAAAAGGGAAGTCGTGGTCGCTGGGGACAAGTGCTGTAACTGTTGGGGAACTAGACATGAACTGAAACCGGACCCCTGGCTCCGGACCTCCCGACAGAAGAGAGCGAAAAACGCCTATTTGTACACCTCACGAGCTCGGGGCTGCCTCTTCTGGAGGGGGGG
>NC_051413.1:3801121-3802024 GCF_015228065.2 Penaeus monodon
GGCCAAATGACACTCATTTTTGCTCCGTTCGCTGTCGGGAGGTCCGGAGCTTGGGGTAAACCATTCCTAACCCAAAAGGTATTCGTAATAAAGAAGCAAGTATCACTCTTCCCCAGCGACCACGACCTCCCTTTTGTCTCCAGACGGTCGCATGGTCGAGCTCCTCCTGCTGCGCCACCTGCAGGAGGGCTAGGACGCCGTGTAGGATCTCAGGAGGATGTTTTATAGGAGGTAAAGGGGAAATCCCGGGCGTGGCGGTGGCGGAGGGAAAGTGTGACAGCGGTTCGAATCCCCAGTCTTTGTTTGGTTTGGTTTTTCAAATTTTCTATCGCATTATTACTCGATTTGAGACGATGTTTTGCCATCGTGTTTATTGTGTGTCGTGTTTTCGTATATTTTGATGAGGAAAGATGGTCTAGGATTTGTAAGAGAGCAACGAAACAGAAGTCAGAGGAAAGTGAAAGTTACGTGACGCTCACCTTAAGATGCCACTGCGCCTTTAGGGTTGTTAATTAGCTTATATTTGTTTGTTTTTGAATACATATCACACGCGGTATTGTATCTGATTTTGTTTTGACATCAGTTAAAGACTCGGCATAAGAAAATAACAGAGAACTTCGT
Source organism: Penaeus monodon (assembly GCF_015228065.2). Lineage (NCBI taxonomy): Eukaryota > Metazoa > Arthropoda > Malacostraca > Decapoda > Penaeidae > Penaeus > Penaeus monodon. The sequence continues at coordinate 3,801,743 of NC_051413.1, forward strand.
TTTCTTTGTTGCAAAAGCCACATTCCAGCGACAATGATCCCTAACTTAACCGCAACTGCGCCCATATACCATTTTCGGCTCATTAATTTCGATATTAAAAACACGAAATATTGTCCTACCGCATCGCCCTACAAATAGCTTGGCAATTAATGAACATAGGTGGGAAAATGAAGCCCGATCATCGCTTTGCCCTCCGGTAGAAAAAAATAAAAAATAGACATTTGGTAACTCGGTCTCCGCAGCGCCAGGTCACGGGAGCTCAAATGGCGCGCAGCTGTTGCA
>NC_051413.1:3802371-3802458 GCF_015228065.2 Penaeus monodon
AAGAAAAGAGGTGCGAGGAACACGATAACAAGGAAGGGAAAGTCTGTGAAGGAATTATGGAAGGACAAAAGGAAGAAAGTACGATAA
>NC_051413.1:3802477-3802552 GCF_015228065.2 Penaeus monodon
TATGCATAAATATGTTTAAATGTTTATACACGCACATGGCATCAGTACACAGCTAGTCTGTCCCATTTTAAGCCC
>NC_051413.1:3802795-3803259 GCF_015228065.2 Penaeus monodon
TCTTTGCAACCCGCGAGAGATAAGGTGATTAACGTGAGGTCTGGCCGGTGCATCTTAAGACCCAAAAGCGCCTTTACTTGAAGGGGAATTTCGCCCTTCTTGGAATCTAAGGCGATTGCAAAATCAGTAAGCAATACCAGCAAGTGAGACTAATTACTTTGGATCTCGACAATAAATTTTATCGTAAATTCGAAGCCTTTCTTCCTTTTCCCCTCTCCCCTCTTCTTTCTCCTTCTCTCCCCTTTTCCCTCGTCCTCTCCCTTCTCCCCTCTTCCTTCTCCCTCTCCCCTTCTCCTTCTCCTTCTCTCCCCTTTTCCCTCTCCTTATCTCCCCCTTTTCCTCTCCCTTCCTCCCCTTTTCCGTCTTCTCCTCTCCCCTCTTCTCTCTCCTTCTCTTCCCTCTCTCCTCTCTTCCTCTCAAATCTTCTGTCTACCCCTCTCTCCATGCTTCACTGTCCTCACCCC
>NC_051413.1:3803854-3803950 GCF_015228065.2 Penaeus monodon
ACCACTCGTGAAAAGTTAAATGTTTTAGTGGTTTGCGAACGTAAATGGGGTTAACTTTTAAAAACCTATAATTGAATTAAGTCTCTTTTCGTGTGT
>NC_051413.1:3803979-3804065 GCF_015228065.2 Penaeus monodon
TGAGAGAATTAGTGAAATCAACATTCAGATTTTCATTTAATAACATTTTCGTTTTCTTTTGAATGTGTGGTTGTTTGTATGTGGTA
>NC_051413.1:3804371-3804648 GCF_015228065.2 Penaeus monodon
AGTTCTCATTCTTACAATCCCAACATAAACAAGAATAAGCTATCAGCCATCTCAATCAAGCAAGTAATCAAAGACAAACAACTGAGCTCTATGTCACTCACAGTTGCAAGTGTTTGTTGTCATTGTTGCTTTTGTCAGACTCTTAAAAATTCCATCAACGGCAGACAATAGCGAGGCTTGGCTGATAAACAGACTCGCTGTGTTGTGAAGGTCTAACAGGGGTTGTTAATGTGCTGTATTATCGTCTTTATTGGTCTCGACGAAGCAGGTAATGAAA
>NC_051413.1:3805221-3805351 GCF_015228065.2 Penaeus monodon
ACACAGTTTTTTTGTTTTAAAATCAGAGACAATTTTTGCTTCGTTGAATAACAAACGTCTTTGAATTCCATATATTTGCATAATTTTCCTTAAAAAGAACGGTGTTTGTTTTTACCGTCTACGTGTTTGT
>NC_051413.1:3806028-3806174 GCF_015228065.2 Penaeus monodon
ATGTATGCCATCTATAAAACATATTTTTATATCAGTCTACACATTTCACCTGAAATGCTCTGAAATTCAGGCATAATCCTTGTAAAAAGCCCACCATATTGGGAACAAAATACCATGTAATATTTACTGTAAGCTTCAGCAAGGTA
>NC_051413.1:3806225-3806387 GCF_015228065.2 Penaeus monodon
CAGGCCACTAAAAATCAGAGTTCATTGACCGGCAAAGTTTATGTGAAAACTGTGGAATCTAGGACAAAGGCATAAAATTAATTTAGTCAGGGTGAAAATGGCGAAATTGTGAAGGGGGGTGAGACAAAGAGAAAGGATAGGGGAGAGGGAAATGGACGGACT
>NC_051413.1:3806630-3806857 GCF_015228065.2 Penaeus monodon
ATCTATCACTACCCAGTCATTACGAAAAAACAAAACAATAACGAGAAAAAGAAATGTGGGAATTTTATAAGGAGAATCAGAACCTTTAAACATCTAAGGGTGAAATAAGGATCCAAAGCTAAATAAAGGAAGAAAAAAAATCATAAAGGAAAGAAAAGGAGAGACGAAAAAACTATAAGTGTAGTTGTGATGTTATTAATGAAAGAAAATTTTGAAAGGACAGATTT
>NC_051413.1:3806929-3807149 GCF_015228065.2 Penaeus monodon
CAAGGAAATTTTTTAATGAAAAGTAAAGAAGGGATAAGACCAATGAATGGCAAAACCAGCGATAGATTACGGAAAACAATAAAAGATTATGTTAATTAAATTAAATTTTGAGCGATGAATTTTAAAAAGTGACAGGAATGAGGCAAAGAAAACTTTTTTTTTCTAAAAGACAGTAAGGAAAAAACTTTAAAACATCTAAATGCCCCCCCCCAAAAAAAAA
>NC_051413.1:3807186-3807359 GCF_015228065.2 Penaeus monodon
TACTCTGAAAATTAATGGGAAAGAATTAAAAATAATATCAAAATTCATGGGAAAGAATTAGCGAGAAAGATGATGCATTTCGGAAACAGAAAGACAAGGCAACCGATCCTGCAACGCCCTCATACTACCATAGGTCAGAGGTCACGTGCGTTATTGACCCAATAGGCCACTTC
>NC_051413.1:3807427-3807492 GCF_015228065.2 Penaeus monodon
ATTCTCGATGACTGTTCTGAATTGGTGAGCAAATTCTGCAGATTGAGTATCGTGTTGGAGGTTGC
>NC_051413.1:3807732-3808058 GCF_015228065.2 Penaeus monodon
GCCAATCAGATAGCCAAACTCGAGCTATCAGCCAAGTCTATGTCAGCTGAATGGCACCTTGACGGTCAGTTGAATTAGCTGACGTCACACATCATTGACATCAGCAGGCTTGACACATCCGGGGATTTCGTTGTCTGGCAATAGGTTTAAATCAAAGTCACGACCGTTATCAGAACTCTAACGGTTTTCCTTATTATCTTAAGATTTGAATTTTGGTTATCTTGATTAAAGGAGGGAGTGAAATTTAGTCTTTTAGAGCTAAAGTGGCACCAAATCCGTGACGTGTCGATTCAATCTAGTCTCCTCGTCAGACGCTGATGATATGA
>NC_051413.1:3808201-3808528 GCF_015228065.2 Penaeus monodon
TACTGTTTAAAAAAGTGGTGTAAAGCATTGAAAAAAATATGGTATATTAATTCTTTTTAAAAATATATATCTAATTATAATTAAGAAGTATCTTATGATTAGAATCCTAAAAAAAGAGAGAAGGCGAATCGAAATACTCCAAAGGCTGGTGTGAGTTGCTAGTTTCTATTTTCGTGAGATTATGCGTACTATAATCTGTCTGATGAGGCTTCCAGTTTTACTCGAAACGTGCCTGACAATGCTTCCTTTTCGCCGTGACTTTTAACGTTCCTAAAACATATATTTTTTTTACATCTATAATTCATAAATTAAAGACCGAACTCTCTT
>NC_051413.1:3808557-3808698 GCF_015228065.2 Penaeus monodon
AGATTACAAGTCTTCAGTGATATTTCAACCATTTATTGGCCGTAGAAAACCGATATATCGCGTAACAAACATGGCCAATAAAAATGGCCATATGACTAGGAGAGGGCCAAAGGAACATGGGTTTTCTGACGTTTAATTTTC
>NC_051413.1:3809267-3809405 GCF_015228065.2 Penaeus monodon
TATTTAAGACAACCTTCTAGACGTAATCAGGAGGAGCTAAGAGAGGAGTAGGCATTCCTATCCTGCGCTTACCTTGGCGCCCATAACATAGGTCGGAAAAGGTCGTGTAGAATCCACTGAAGCCCAGTATGCAAATTG
>NC_051413.1:3809909-3810206 GCF_015228065.2 Penaeus monodon
GAAAATAAAAAATATATTCCCATTTCTATGGACCCAAACCCCATCCCACTCTATTCACCTTCACAATCACGTCTCACCCATTCATTAAACATCTTTTCCACTCATATTTATCAATACCGCACCCCCATAACTCAACCAGCGTGGGCGGTTGAGGGGAAAAAATATGTCAGATGGTGGACCTCGGGCCCGGTTTCCCTTGTCAGAATAAGACCCACGGGGAAATGGAATAAGCTGGCTGTACGGGGATCTCTCAGCGCCACATGACTGGCTCTGATCCATTCTGTATGGCTTGTGGTT
>NC_051413.1:3811698-3811974 GCF_015228065.2 Penaeus monodon
CTGCCTCGACCACGAAAAGGGGGAAAATAACGAGACAGTGTTACCAGCACGGCGCCCGGGGGAACAAAGGCTCCAGAGGCTTCTGGTAACAGATAATCAAATAAAGATTTACTCTTTGCCTAAGGAAGTCGCCGCGGGAAGAATATAATCTCATAATGACGTTGGCGATGATGTGATGTAGCATTTATTGTGATGAAGATGGGAAGGAGGGGGGGGGGTAATGCTCTCTGGAAAAGGCTGAGACTGTGGTAAGATATTTTCGCTTTTTTTTGTATG
>NC_051413.1:3812070-3812580 GCF_015228065.2 Penaeus monodon
TGCATCCAAACATCATCTATCCTCTCCTCATGCCTCCTTCCCTCCCTTCCCCCTCCTTCCCTCCCTTCCCCCTCCTTCCCTCCCTTCGCCCTCCTTCCCTCCCTTCCCCCTCCTTCCCTCCCTTCGCCCTCCTTCCCTCCCTTCGCCCTCCTTCCCTCCCTTCCCCCTCCTTCCCTCCCTTCCCCCTCCTTCCCTCCCTTCCCCTCCTTCCCTCCCTTCCCCCTCCTTCCCTCCCTTCGCCCTCCTTCCCTCCCTTCGCCCTCCTTCCCTCCCTTCCCCCCTCCTTCCCTCCCTTCGCCCTCCTTCCCTCCCTTCCCCCTCCTTCCCTCCCTTCCCCTCCTTCCCTCCCTTCCCCCTCCTTCCCTCCAACCCTTCCTTCTCCCTACCTCCCTTTCATTCTTCCCCCTCCCTCCCTCCCCCCCGCAAAGCCCCCGCAAAAAAGCAACCCCCCATCCCCCATCCCCCACCCCCCTCGCCACCCCCCGTCACGCCACCGGAACCAAACGGATG
>NC_051413.1:3812922-3813153 GCF_015228065.2 Penaeus monodon
ACCTTCCGAAATTTTCATCAACTAAAAGCAAAGCAATTAAATTAATGGGCAGAGATCCGCTCGCCTCCTCGGGATAACAATTACAGATGTCGTCTACGAAGTGTCGAGAATCTAGTTTACATTGCAAGATTTGGCGATGCAGTTGCAAGGAGGAAGAAGAACTGCTGGTTGTTAAAGTTGATGAGGTTTGTGCTCTGTGGAGGCCGTTGTTTGTGAGTGATTGGTTGTTAT
>NC_051413.1:3813194-3813420 GCF_015228065.2 Penaeus monodon
TTGTGGATATGTGGGGGTTGTAGGTGTGTGGGGGTTGTAGGTGTTTGGGGGTTGGGGGAGTTGTGGGTTGTGGGGGTTGTAGATGTGTGGGGGTTGAGGGTTGTGGGTTGTGGATATATGGGGGTTGGGGGGTTGTGGATATGTGGGAGGGTTGTGTGGGTGTGTGAGGGTTGTGGGGGGAGTTGTGGGGGATTGTGGGTAGGAGGGGTTATGAACCTTTTTTTCT
>NC_051413.1:3814096-3814311 GCF_015228065.2 Penaeus monodon
CATCCTTGTTGAAAACGGCTCAATCTGCAAATAGGAAAGTTATGCAAAAATTTCATTATTACTTAAGTTTTCAAGGTCACGCTGAAAGATTACGCAGAATGCAAAATCTGGTTCTAAAACTTGCAAAATCTCTCGTGGAAAGTGACGGGGCCTTCTGATGAAATCGAAAAATATAGGGCAATTAGTGGAGAAATAGCTCGATGAGAAGATGAAGG
>NC_051413.1:3814613-3814837 GCF_015228065.2 Penaeus monodon
ACATTGAAAGCAAGCAAAACAAAGGCTGCAAAAATATTACACACAATTTCCATTCATAGCCGTTGTTATACTTCCTGCGAGTGTTGCAAGGGTCAGTTGCAAGGATCAACATTTTTTCTCTCGTGAAGTTGCAATTGTAATCTTGCGAAAGTTGGATCATGAAGCTGGAGAGACAAAAATTACGAATGAGAAAAGCCGGAGGATCATGTGAAGATGCTGGATGT
>NC_051413.1:3816022-3816400 GCF_015228065.2 Penaeus monodon
AAACTAATAAAAAATTTACGACTTCGTCAAGATTAAGAAAAACAAATAATGGAACAAAGTCCCTATGTTATACGATAATACTACAGACACATTTCGAAAAAAAAGACTATTAGGAAAACTTTCTTATACCTTTTCTCTTTTAATCCTTTCCTCCGCCCTCCACTCTTTTTTTTCTCTCTCCTATTTTCTCCCTTCCTTTTCCTCAAGATAACAATCCCTCTTTTAAGAAGGAGGGGAAGCCACGCCACTTGTACGTCTCAGAAAGCTGTAATAAGAAAGGGAGTTCGGAGAAAGCCTGGGGAACTCCGCGCCGTAGATGGGGCTGTGAAATGAAGCAATTTCTCGCTTTTTTTTCTCTCTTTTTTTAAGGGGGGTTTA
>NC_051413.1:3816736-3816801 GCF_015228065.2 Penaeus monodon
ACATTCACGTGGAAGAATAGAGAGGCAGCAATACAGGATACATGTTTTTATTTAAAAAAAAAAAT
>NC_051413.1:3816901-3817350 GCF_015228065.2 Penaeus monodon
CCAGACGCAGGTTTTAAAGATGGCCCAAGGGAAGCAAGTACTGTACGGGAAAAGTTACCCTTCGCCTGAAGAAGCCCAACCCCTTGTGAAGATGGTCAAGATCGACGTCGGTACCACCTACTACCCGAAGGAAAGTGCCTACTCGAACCGCAACTCGGGGGAAGAGCGCAGCGAAGGCCGCCGTCGGAACGCTCACCTCCTACGGGAACATCTTCGACAAGACCTTCGGCGTGGTTAGTCTCGGGATCAGCAGAGGAGGACCGCCTGAACGACACACACAGGACCTACGAGCGAATGACAAGGGCTTTTCTCTCGAGGGATAACTCCCCCCTAGCAGAAGGATTAGGTATAGCCGTACCAAGACCCATGAAGACTCAGTTCTAGGGACAGCTTCTGCGCGTCCGGAGCCGAACCGTAGATCAGCAGGTGGTCACTACGACCCGCGTGGG
>NC_051413.1:3817794-3818060 GCF_015228065.2 Penaeus monodon
AGCCCTTACCGAAAGGCCTCCGGTGCGAAGCGCATCCGTGGGATCCTGCGGCGAGATCGGCGCCGTCGGGGGACAGGATGACCCGCCGCGCCACTCACTGGCCGCAGGACCTACGCAGGCCCCGAGAGAGCGCTGCGTCGGGATGGGCGGAAATGCTAATCTCACGCCAGTGCGCCAGCCCGGAGGGCGTGTCCGCACCGACCACGCGTGGCGGTGGATTTCACTCTCGGAGACGAAGCTGTCTCAGATTTTCTTTCCTTCTGACG
>NC_051413.1:3818349-3818445 GCF_015228065.2 Penaeus monodon
TTTATTCCGAGAGCCCTTTATTTAGGCCTACCGAGACCCCCCAAAACAAGGCAAAATCAAGTTTCGAGGAATTTGAAAGGCTAATCAAAGCAAACA
>NC_051413.1:3818514-3819169 GCF_015228065.2 Penaeus monodon
AACGCATCTCCATTGAAAACCTGTTTTATCAAATTTCAGGAAAAATCATCCTGTAAATAAACTCCCCCCTTTCCTCACTCTTTCCCGAAAACAGTGTCAGTTTATATCTTAGAATCATCTGGAAACCCCCTTCCTGGAAACCCCCTTTCTGGAAACACCCTTCCTGGAAACACCCTTCCTGGAAACCCCCTTCCTGGAAAACCCATACTCCCTCTTGGAAATACCTTGATGAAAAGTCCCTGCTGGAAACACCTTTCCTGAAACCCCCACTCCTGGAAACCCCTTCCTGGAAACCCTCTGCTGGAAACCCCCTTCCTGAAAAAAAAATCAGGAAACCTCCTCCTAAAAAGAACCCTCTTGGAAACCCCCTCCCGGACATCCCCTGCTAGAAACCACCTACTAAAAAAAACCCTTCCTGGAAACCCCCATCCTGGAACCCCCTCCTGGAAACCCCCTTCTGGAAAACCTCTTCCTGAAAACACCCTTCTGGAAACCTCCTCCTGAAAAGAACCCTCCTGGAAACCCCCTCCTGGAAACCCCCTCCTGAAAACCCCCTCCTCTAATAGTTCTAGGATTTCGAAAAAGAAAATGACGTAATATCTAACTCTATGAAGTCTGAACTTTCATGAAACTCTATGACTCATGGGGGAGCTTC
>NC_051413.1:3819300-3820161 GCF_015228065.2 Penaeus monodon
ATTCCTCCCCTCTCCTCTTCTTTTGCACAATATGACGTAGAAGCGTTTTGCACAATATGGCGTAGATGCGTTTTGCCCCTCCTTTTCCCTTACCCTCTATTCAACCCTCCCTTCAGCACCCATCTCTCCCTTCCCCTTTGTTTCCCACCTCATCTTTCTCCTTTTCCCCTTTTTCTTGCCTCTTTCTTGCCTCTTTTTTCCCCTTTATCTTCTTTATTTTCAGTTTCTCTTTTCTCCCTTCCCGACCTCCCCCTTTAAGCTCCCTCCTCCCTCCCCTTTCTATCTGTCTCCTCCCCTTCCCTTGTTCCTCTATTTTCTTCCTTATTCACCATCCTTAATTCTTCTATTTCCTCCCCTCATCCTTCTTCCTTCATCCTTTCCCCTCCCCCATCAGTCCCTCCATCTCTTATCTTCACTCCCTCTCTGCCTTCCCATCTCCCTTCCCCCCCCCCCTTTTCCTATCTTCAAACCCCTTTCTCCTCTTCTTCTCCCCTCCACTCTCCCTCTCCCTTCCCCTCTCTCCCTCATCCATCCCATCTCTCTTTCTCTCTCTCTTCCCCTCTCCCTCTCCCTTTCCCTCTCTCTCTCTCCCTTCCCCTCTCCCCTCTCCCCTCTCCATTTACCCTTTAACCCCTCCCATCTCTTTCCCCTCCTTCTCTTTCCCCTTCCTTACCCCCTTCTCCCCTTCCCCCCCAGGAAGCCGAATGTATCCTGAATGTTCCTACCCGCAGCGTCCCCTTTTCCTCCTGAAGACTCTGACCCATTTTTTCCTCTTCTCTTCAATTTTTCATTCATGTTTTTTTGCCGTTTCTCTCTCTCTTTGGCTGGATGTTTTGTGTGTCTCTCTTTCTCGGGACTGTT
>NC_051413.1:3820331-3820430 GCF_015228065.2 Penaeus monodon
AATTTTTACCCCTAGCCGTGAGGATTTGTTTGGCCAACCATATAAGCTAATGGAGTTCTACTATCAAAAGGGGGAGAAGAAAAAAAGGGGAAAAAGGAG
>NC_051413.1:3820525-3821750 GCF_015228065.2 Penaeus monodon
GGAAAAGAAAAAAAAAAAACATCTTCGGCGAAATACTAAGCGTACCCAAGGACACTCCCTCTCCCCCCCTCTCCCCTCTCCCCCCTCTCCCCCTCTCCCCATCCCTCCCCTCACCCTTCTCCCGGATTCCTAACGTACCCTCACCCCCCCCCCCCCTTAGATCGTCCTCCCCTATCCTCATATCTCTCTTCCTCTCATCCTTCCCTTGTCCCAACCACCTTCACATCCCTCATTTCCCCTCCTTTCCTCTCTCTATCTTTCATCTTCACTTTTCTTGCTTTTCTCTCTCTCTCTTCCCTCTTCCCTTCTACCTCCTACTTCCTTTTCCTTCCTTTCTTCCTCTTCTTCTTTCATGGGCTCCTCTGTCTTCTTTTCACTCTTCCTTCTCCTTTTCCCCTCTTTTCCCTATTTTCCTTCCTACTCTTCCGCTTTTCCCCTTCCTCTCTTCACGTTTCTTTAGCCTCTTTTCTCTCTCTCCTATTCCTTTTTCCTTCCTTTTCCTCTCCCTCCTCCTTTTCCTCTTTTGCCATTTTCTCTCCTTTAACTCTTTTCCTCTGTTTATCTCCTTCTCATCTCCCTCCTTTCCTCTCTTTCTCTCCCTTCCCCACTTTCTTTCTTTTTTCTGCTTTCCCTTCTTTCTTTCCCTTTTTTCTCATTCCCTCCCCTTCTTTCCTCCTCTTCCCTCTCTCTCTCCTTTTTCCTCTTCCCCTCCTTTTACTTTCTCCTTTACCTTCCCCTCCTTTCCCCATTTTCTCCCCTTTCCCCCTTCCTCCTCTCCCCTTTTCCCTTTCTTCTTTACCCTCTTCCTCCCTTTTCCTCTCTTTCTCTCCTTTCTTTCTTCTGCTTTCCCTTCTTTCTTTCCCTTTTCTCTCATTCCCTCCCCTTCTTTCCTCCTCTTTCCTCTCTCTCTCCTTTTCCCTCTTCCCCTCCTTTTATTTTCCCTCCTTCTTTCTCTCCTTTACCTCCTTCTTTTCCCCTCTTTCTCCCCTTTTCCCCTCCCTCCTTTCCCTACTTTCTCCCCCTTTTCCCTCTTTCTCTCTTTTCCCCCTCCTTCCTTTTCCCCTTTCCTCCTTTTCCCCTCTTTCTTATCTTTTCCCCTCCCTTCTTTCCCCTCTTTCGCTCCCCCTCGAAGGCCTACCAGCACCCAGGAATTCAGAATGTTCCTGTGTGTGTATATATTCCCATAGAAAGCTTTACGAAGCTATAAAGGCATCATTGTTTTCAT
>NC_051413.1:3821836-3822101 GCF_015228065.2 Penaeus monodon
TATTATGGTCATGTTAGGAAGGGGTGTATTCTGGGGTATAAGGTGGGTGGTGTGGGTGGGATGTAGGGGTGGGGGGGGAGGTAGGGTGTTGGGGGATGAGGTGGGGGTCATATTAGGAAAAGGGGGAGTGCCATGAGGTGTTGGGGGGAGGAAGGGGGTTAGGGGAAGAGGTGGGGGAGGTTACATTAGGAAAGAGGGGAGTGCCGTGAAGGGGAGGGGGGTAAATACGTAAGGAAGCGGCTTTGAGAATAAGGAGTTGTATTAT
>NC_051413.1:3822130-3822290 GCF_015228065.2 Penaeus monodon
AATTATGAGAAAAAGGAGGGGGGGAGTGGAAGGGGGTAGGTATCATGGAGGGGAGGAGAGGGAAGGGGTTGAGGAAAGGAAAGCATGTCTCTCTTAAAAGCCAGCGCTTCTTTCCCATCCTATATAAACAGGAATGCTCTATTTTGCATGGAATGGCATC
>NC_051413.1:3822595-3823500 GCF_015228065.2 Penaeus monodon
CCCCCACTCCCCCCACCCCAGACCCCCCAACTTAGTGTCTCCTTAGAAAACGATTATTTTGTTACAAACCCCACATATCTTTCTCTCCTGCCCCCACCCTTATGTAGTATGCCCCCCCCCCCGTTATATGCCCAATACCCTCCTCCCCCTTTCCCCACCTTTTCAGCACCCCTTCCCTCTTTTCACCATCCCCTTCCCCTTTTCATTATCCCCCTCCCCCTTTTCACCATCCCTCCACCCCTTTTCACCCCCCTCCCCCTTTTCATTATCCCCCTCCCCCTTTTCACCATCCCCCACCCCCTTTCATCCCCCTCCCCCTTTTCACCATCACCCTCCCCCTTTCACCCCCCTCCCCCTTTTCACCATCACCCTCCCCCCTTTCCTCCCTCCTCCACCCATTTCATCACCCCCCCCTTCCCTAGCTTAAAATACCTTAGAACCCCTTTTTAAATCCCTACCCTCTTCACATACCCTACCCCCCTCCTTTCATTCTCTCTCCCTCACTCATATAATCCATATCCCCCTCCCTTCAACACCTTCCCCCCCCCCCCCTCTTAGCTTGCTGTTCCTTTATAAAACTATCTAAACAACCCCCATCCCCCTCTCATGTACCCCTTCCCCCCTCCCCTCTCATATCCCCCATCCCTCCATCCTATCCCCTACCCCCTCTCATATATCCCCACTCCCTATCCCTTAATCCCCCTACCCCCCTCTTATAGCTTCCTCCCTCTAGCCCTTCATCCCCCTCCCTTTACCCCTCCCCTTCTCCCCTCCCCCTTCTCCTCCCCTCCTCCTAGTTCGGTGTTCTCTTGACAGCGAGTAGTATGTGTTCCACGCAGGGGGGACGATCGGCGAAACCGACTCTCGGACCCCTGGCAGAGCTGGAGCGGAGCCAAGTGGGACGC
>NC_051413.1:3824309-3824389 GCF_015228065.2 Penaeus monodon
CATTGAGTGGCGAAAAATAATGAAACTTTGGAAACCGGTAGATAAAATGCGAAGGGGGGGGAGGGGAGATAGAAAGGACA
>NC_051413.1:3824815-3825060 GCF_015228065.2 Penaeus monodon
AGACGCAAGAAGATAAACGAAAAAGGAAAGAGGGATAGAAGGAAAAAATAAACAACAAGGAAAATAAGATAAAAAGAGAAGGAAAGGAGAGAGAAGAAAATAAGAAATAGAATGATAGGAAAAGAAAAAAAAGGAAGGGAAGGAAGGAGGGAATGAGGACACAGATTGCGACCCCAAAGTCTTCGAGTGAACAGTTGTTTGCATACGATGATGAACCGAGAATGAACTGAGGTCTTGGCTGCCGA
>NC_051413.1:3826669-3826802 GCF_015228065.2 Penaeus monodon
CATCGTGCGCTAACCTCAGGATCAGAGAGTACTGTCTTATCTTGACAAAGGAGCAACCTCGTCTGGCCTTTCACGGCGTTCTTCTCCTCTTTTCATTCTCTTTCGGTGGTCTTGCTTATATTCATAATTTCGT
>NC_051413.1:3826859-3827282 GCF_015228065.2 Penaeus monodon
TCGTCTGTATGTTTGATTGTTATATAATTGTCTGTTTTTCTGTCTCTGTTACTTTCTCTCTTATGCTTCTTTTTCCTTTCTCTTTTTTTCTTATTATTATTATTCTCAACCTCCGTCTTACTTGACTCCTTTTCTCTCTCTCGTTTCACATTTTTTTGTATATGTATAATTACCTTCTTTTAATCTGTCTGTCTCTCTCTCTCTCCCTTCCTCGCACCCTCTCCCTCTCCTACACACTCTCAGTTACTCCTCTACCTCTTTCTCTCCCGCACTCTTTATCGATCTCTCCTTTTCTCTCTCTCGTTTCACTCTCAATTATTTAATTTCTGATAATCTAAATGCCTTTCTTTCCCTTCCTCACACCCTGTCCCTCTCCCTCACCCTCTCTCAGTCACTCTACCTCCTTCTCTCACGCACTCTTTA
>NC_051413.1:3827333-3827899 GCF_015228065.2 Penaeus monodon
TCTTTAACTTTTAACTTGTCTGATAATCTGCCTGTCTTTCTCTCCCTTCCTTACACCCTCGCCCTCTCCGTCACACTCTCTCAGTCACTCTACCTCTTTCTCTCACGCACTCTTTATCGATCTCACTTTCTTTCTCTCCATCTCTCACACACTCTCCTCCCATCTCTCTCACCCCATCCTCCTACTTGTCCCCTCAGCGTCTCACAAGTTCTATTTCTTCAGTTTCTTGAGGCTCGCCTGAACTTCTTCCGAATTAAAATTTGGATTACTTACACAGCAAACACAGTCGTCCATTGTTCGTGTCTCTTTTATAAGTGTGTCCTCTCCTTCTCTGTTTATTTTATATCGTTATAATATTATTTTTGTAGTAATGGTATCTAAAATATCTATAATTTCTGTGGTTTTAGTGATATTAGGATGTTTTGTTTGTTTCTTCTATTTGCTATGTACTGTTCTTTTTCGTTACGCCGGAAGTTTAAACAAAGAACAGCGTGCATGTTCTTTTCGTAAGGGCTTTTCAACGATGCTCAAATAACAGACAGCGCGTGAACAGGAGAATGATACGT
>NC_051413.1:3829566-3829773 GCF_015228065.2 Penaeus monodon
TTTCTTTTGGCATCACGCTTAATCCATAACGAGCTCGTTTTCCTTCCGTCCCCATGGCACTGGCATGTGGCACTCTATCCTGTTATTGTTATTGACCCCCTCCCCCTCCCATCCCCCCCGTCCTCCTGCCTCCCGATGCAACATTCTGCAACAGCTCCTTGAGATGTTGCTAACCTCTAAGACTCGCGGGCATGTTGCCTTTGAGTA
>NC_051413.1:3830208-3830303 GCF_015228065.2 Penaeus monodon
CTTCTCGTTATCTGCATATTCCACATCCTCCCTTTTTCTACTTCTGGTTCCTTAACTTTCAGCTTCTGCATGAATATTATCTTTTGAATATTTAA
>NC_051413.1:3830733-3831496 GCF_015228065.2 Penaeus monodon
TTACGCATCTATGTATGTGCAACCACGTTCGCACGAAATAAAACACATAAATAGACAAATACACAGTCATACGCCACATCTCCAGATCATTACCCGATTTCGCAAAGTTTCCCCTAAAAAGACAGATAATAAAAGAGAAAACGGGAGATCCGAGAGCACACACACACACTAAAAAAAAAGCAAGTCATATATATCTGCCAAGACGTCCGGCCTCGAGAAAATAATTGAGCTTGCCAAGAAAGGTTTCCTCCGTCTTGGCCAGATGAACCTGAAACTTAAGACGATGTCGAAGGGGGATATTTTGAAAGGAAGTTGGGGGGAGGGGGAGGGGGGGAGGGGGAAGGGGGTAAAGGGGGGTGGATTGCTAGGTGGGGGGATGAGGGTGAAGGGGGCGTAAGGGGGGGGGGGTATTGAGTGATGGGGAAAGGGAGGGGGGAAGTTGGAAGGGGTGGGAGGGATGGGGGGGGGGAGGGAGATGTAGGGGGTGGGAGGTATGGGGGAGGATGGAGGGGGGTAGGAGAAATGGGGGAAGGGGGGGGGAGATGGAGGGGGATGGGACAATGAGAGGGAAGGAGTTAATAAGAGAAGAGGTAAGGGGCTTTATAGGTAGGGGGGGGGGAGGAGGATAATGGGTAGGGGATTAAAGACGAAGAGAGAACTGAAAGAGAATGATATGACGAAGGGATGAACAGAAAACGAGGCAGGGAGATAAATACGCAGATAAACTGACAGACTGACGTATACGCACGCACACACACACAAC
>NC_051413.1:3831849-3831965 GCF_015228065.2 Penaeus monodon
ATCAATCGCCGGCTTCGCATCTCGCCCCCCCCCCCCCCCGCCCAAACGGTTCCTTCCGGCCGTAAACAAACCAGTGGAAACGAGGCAGGTCATCCGGCCGGCTTATCAATCCGTTC
>NC_051413.1:3832585-3832783 GCF_015228065.2 Penaeus monodon
CTTATACGTTTTAATTCCCCTTCCCTTTATTTTCTTCCTTTTCCCCTTCTCCATACCTTCCCCTCACCCTTCTATCCCTTTTAATTTACCGTTTCCCCTATCTACCGTCTTCCCTCCCCCTTCCTTTTCTCTCTCAATTTCCCCTCCTATTTCCCCTTCCCTTTTCTCCCCCCTTTACCTCACCTTCCCCCTTCCCTG
>NC_051413.1:3832840-3833575 GCF_015228065.2 Penaeus monodon
TTTTATCTACCTCTATCTCTCTTCCTCTCTCCTCTTTCTTCTCCAATTTCTCTGACTTTCCTCATACGTTTTAATTCCCCTTCCCACATTTTCTTCCTCTCTCCTTTCTTACCTTCCCTCTCTTTCCTACCTTTCTTCCTATTTACTCCTCTCTCTTCCCCTCTTCTCCTTAAACACTATTTACGGGGGGGAGGGATACATAGGGGGTAGGGGAGGAATCACAAGGGGAGGGGGGTACATAGGGAAGAAGTTGGAGCAGAGGGGGAAGGGATACACGCAGAAGGGGGGGAGGAGGGAGGGGGACATACAGGAGAGACGCATATGGGGAGGGGGGAGGACACAGAGGAAAGAGTACACACGGGGGGGGGGGACACAGAGGAAAGAGCACGCACACGGGGGGGGGGGGGGAGGGAGGACACAGAAGAAAGGAGTACACACAGGGGGGGGTAGAACACAGAGGGAAATAGTACACACAGGGGGGGGGGATATACACAAGGGGAAAACAAGGGGAGACGAACTCACAAGGGGATGGAGAATTCACAAGGGACATGGAACATATATGAGAGACACACATCAGGGACAGCGGACATAGGGACTGGAAATGTAGAAAAGGGAATAAGGGAACATACATACACATGCACAAGGAAGAGGACACAGATACACGTACACGAGGAAGGAGACACACATGCACATACACGAGTAGATGAACAAAGATACACACACACACAAGGAGGG
>NC_051413.1:3833647-3833744 GCF_015228065.2 Penaeus monodon
GAGGAAGAGGACACACACAAGGAAGGTGACGCATACACATACACGAGGAAGAAGACTACACATACATACACCCACACCGTCGCAAGAAGGTCAGCTT
>NC_051413.1:3834018-3834115 GCF_015228065.2 Penaeus monodon
CATTCTTGAGGACTGGCTCTCTTATCTTCAGGAGGAAACAGGAATTCTTTGTGGCTCCCGGCTGTCGCAATATCGTACGTCGTCTCGGCCCGCTTGA
>NC_051413.1:3835637-3836335 GCF_015228065.2 Penaeus monodon
CATCCCGTCGCCATCCAGACGATTAACTTGCACAAAAGTATTCTACAAAATTTTCTTATCGGACGCCTTTGTGTATAAGGCATCATCAACGCCATAATCTAAATGAGAATCTAATTCCGCACCATAAGCTCCACCCCTTTTAGATCAGCACGCCCCATAAGCTCCACCCCTTTTAGATCAGCAGCGCCTTATAAGCTCCACTCCTTTTAGATCAGCAGCGCCTTAAAAGCTCCACCCCTTTTAGATCAGCAGCGCCTTAAAAGCTCCACCCCCTTTAGATCAGCAGCGCCTTAAAAGCTCCACCCCCTTTAGATCAGCAGCGCCCTATAAGCTCCACCCCTTTTAGATCAGCAGCGCCCCATAAGCCCCACCCCTTTTAGATCAGCAGCGCCGCATAAGCCCCGCCCTTTTAGATCAGCAGCGCCCCAAAGCCCCCCCCCTTTAGATCAGCAGCGCCCCATAGGCTCAACCTCCTCTAGATCAGCAGCGCCCTATAAGCACCACCCCTTTTAGATCAGCAGCGCCCCATAAGCCCCACCCCTTTTAGATCAGCAGCGCCCTATAAGCTCCACCCCTTTTAGATCAGCAGCGCCCTATAAGCTCCACCCCTTTTAGATCAGCAGCGCCCTATAAGCTCCACCCCTTTTAGATCAGCAGCGCCCTATAAGCTCCACCCCTTTTAGATCAACAGGCCCCTA
>NC_051413.1:3836377-3837385 GCF_015228065.2 Penaeus monodon
TACCTACTCAAGAGCTACTTAGTGTAAAAGAATTGCGAGATCCTGATGATAACTGATCGACGCTTAATAGTGAAGATGAGCGTGAAATGTAGTGAATGTTCGGAGTTATTATGAAAAATGAGGGTTCATTCAGTAGTCTTGATGAAGACCTTAATTGAATTGGTGATGGTAAAGATAGTGAATTTATGACGGGACAGTCTTAAGGGTGAGGTTAGTGGAATATATGTACGTAAAACCAATTTTATATACTCTTCCTGCTAAAAAAAAAATGAGGAAAAATATAGATTAAATCATGAAGGGGGGGATTTCATGGTAGTAATGAAAATAACGGTAGGATTTTGATTTTTCATAAATTGTTCTTTTCCAACTATCAAATTATCTATTCATCAGTCTCTTTGTTTAACTACCATTTTTTCATAGTTTTTAAATCCCGAAACACAAGTAAAAAGAAACCTAAGCATAGAAGAAAGAAACCTAAAAATAGAAACCCAGACTAGATAACACGGAAAACGCCACCGCGCTGATCCTGAGACGCGCGTTATCCATCTCCAGAACACGTCGAGGAAACTCTGTTAGCATTAGGATTTTCTGCGCTTAGTGCCCTCTTTTGGGAGATGTAGACATTTCCCGGACATTAAGGGCGGTGTCTGTATATATATGAGCCGTAATTCAGACCATATTTGCATAATCTGTTGGCATGGGACCTTGCGATTAGCCCGAGTTCCGCTGGGGTTTGAGCAAAACGAGTCTCTATGGAACCTACCTTGATAGGAGAAGGCTCGCTCGCTAGTCCCTGAGAGGAAGGGTGGAGGGAAAAGAGGAATTGAAATGGTGGGAAAGGGAACTCTCGTAGACGAATTCCTAATGCAGCGTGCATGTTACATTTCTTCTCGGAATATTTTTTCTTTGCCATCTTATGTTATTTTTTTGTTAGACATGTTCACAGAATGTAATTAGCCCGTTTAATATCATCCCATTCCCTCTAACTAGCAGAAACGAGGGGTAGTT
>NC_051413.1:3837733-3838259 GCF_015228065.2 Penaeus monodon
CAAACGAAATTTGTTAAAATGATGCAAAGGTTACCATGATGCACCCTAGAGTTCCACACAGCAAGAGCAGTGAATAGGAAAAAATACTGAATGATATCGTTAGCTGGGAATACGCGCAATGAGAGACCATTCGGGTCTCTACTTTACTTACAATTTGCCGCAGACCACAGCAGCCTAATGATCTCTCTGCCCAGTGATGATGATATGTATATATGTATATATGCATTTCTCTTTCCTTCTCTCCTTTCCTTGGACATTCTTACTCAGTATTTGAGAGGAAAAAATGTATATAAAACATTGTATATAAAACAGAAAAATGTGACACTTTTCCCCAAGCTTTTATTAATCTCAGATATGATGGCACCGTGCGTGTCCTTATCCTCCCCCCACCCGCCTCCGTGTGGCACTGGCCCTTTTACTACATGTACATATTTTTACATATTTTGTTGACCTTGTAACATCTTCACCCGATATAGAACTAACCATCACTTGGATAAATTTACATGTGTGATCTCACTCACCTCGC
>NC_051413.1:3838423-3839319 GCF_015228065.2 Penaeus monodon
TAGTGATAAATAGATACAGGGAGAGTAGTAGTGAGAGAGTTTGTGTGTATGCTCTTGTGTCTTGCGTGAAATTGATGAATGAGTCTACTAAAGGTTTCTTCTTCATGTTTTGGAATATCTTTTATGTCATAGTTTTTCGTATCGATCTTGCCTCTTTTAGCCTTTTCCTTCTTCCCTCCTTTACTTCACCTCCCCTCCCCCACCTTTCCAGAAGAAAATAAGAAATAAAATCAAAGTAAATGAGGATTAATCACATCTACCTATCTACATTTCTTTCTGCTTTAAAAAAAATCTTCCTTCCATACCTTTCTCTACTTCTCTTTCAACCTCCCCCCCCCCTTATCCCCATCCTCTCCTCTTCTACCCTCGAGGATAAAGATACTCCTTGAGGTAGTAAATGGTCGAGGAGGACTACTTGTGTAAGTCAAGGGTGATCCTCTCCAGTCTTCTTCAACTACTACAGAAACCATCAACGTCGGAGGCAAGATGACTTGGAGGCCAGGCGAAACCGCCTTTTTTGGCCTTTTTAGGACTTTGTTGAACCTTTTATTACTTTCTTTTTGGCCTTTATAACCTTTTGGTATACAAGGCTCAGCCCCTTTCCCCCCTCCCCTTCCTCTAACCTTTTTATACACTGCTTGTCTCTTTGTGCTTGTGTTTCTAGTACGGGAAAAATGAAAGCAAAAAAGGAGAAAAAAATCATATCCCTTCTCAAATAATTAAGAATGATGAACAACAAAAGGAAGAAAGATCATGAAAAAATGAGTAGACAGATATACAGATAAATAAGAATCACAATGATAATGAATGATAGAATAAGATACCGAAGAGAAAAAAATCTACCACAAGAATGATGATATTAAGTCCCCGTGAAACTACATCCACATCCATTCGCC
>NC_051413.1:3839721-3840012 GCF_015228065.2 Penaeus monodon
TCGTACCGAAAGTAATGATGATGTTAGACCAACTTGAGATATATGAGAGTAAGCTTCAAGCTCCCATCTCTCTCTCAAGCACGCGCCAAGATTGGCCTATTGTCATCACTGTCATTTCACCCTGCCAGCGAGATTAAGCTGAAAGGCTACATCTCAAAGACTTAAGCTTAAGTTCTCGATTACAAAAGCCTAAGCTTAAATTCTCGATCTCAAGGACTTATGCTTAAATTCTTGATAAAAAAAGCTTAAGCTTAAATTCTCGATCTCAAGAATTTAAGCTTAAATTCTCGA
>NC_051413.1:3840095-3840798 GCF_015228065.2 Penaeus monodon
GTCACTCTTTCGCAGATTACTTTCTACTAAGGCCCTTTTCTCTGTCGCTTCCAGAGATGACCTTGCGCTAATTCCCTTTTCTCTTTCCCTCTTTCAGGAAGCAGTCTGGGCGAGGTGCGGCTGACCAGCTCCCCCCTCCTCCACACTATATCGTCGGCGCCCCCGTCAGATCAGCCTTCCCCCGAGGACGACCCCTTCCCGAGGCTGAGCCCGGCCCCTCCAGACCCCCCGGGTGCTGGGGGAGGGGGGCAGGGGGACGCCGTGCAGGAAGGGGGGAGAGAGAAGGCATCCAGATTGGCGGAATCAGTGAGAGAGGAGAGGCGCCGCGGCACGACGAGAACGGGCGAGGGCCGAGAGAGGGACGGCGAAGGCGCTGCAGGAAGCCCGAAGCCTCCCAGCGTGGCGACAGAAACACATGAGCGGAGAAGATTGCCTTCGCTGCCAGCTCTTAACACACAAGTTGCTCACGGGTCTCTGGGTGAGGAAGCCGCCCACACCTCCACTCCCTCCGTCGCTACGCCCGCGACGTCCAGCGTCACGCCCATTGCCCTGCGGTCAACCCTTACGCCCGCGGTTTCGAGTAGAAGCAGCAACACACAGACGCCCACGACGATAGGCCTCGGTTCGGTTCCTGCAAGCGGCAAGGGCGCCTCGACCGCCACGTCGCCACTCTCGACGCCCTCTACGACGTTCAAGACCACCG
>NC_051413.1:3840851-3841171 GCF_015228065.2 Penaeus monodon
CCGGCCTCCTCATCCCCCACGACCTCTCGAACCCAGAGACTGGTCGCGACGCCTGGCGAGGAGAGCCTCCTCGAGGGCCAACTTCGCACCCTCGCCACGCCCCCGACGCCGGAGAGTTTACCGCGCCAGAATCTCGACGCGCCGGGACAGCCGACCCATCCGACCAGAACCGAACGCCCGCTGCCTTCTCCGACGTCGACGGGAGGTCACGCACCAGGACGAAGTGACGAAGACAAAGTCCTCCTCATGACTCCGTCGCCGCACCCTGCAGCGGCGGTGAGACTGACGAAGGGAGTTAGGTCCTTTATCAGCCCGCAGCT
>NC_051413.1:3841208-3841452 GCF_015228065.2 Penaeus monodon
TGGAAAAAGGCGAACCACGAGCCGTCGCGCGCGAGGGCGAACGCTCCACCCTGGATGAAGATCAGAAGGAGGCGCAGGAGATACCCTGGCGACGGCGACGATGAAAGGAATGGTAGCCATGGCAGCGACAGGGCTCCGTCAACCCCGACCCCAACGCCGACAGCGACCACTCCAGAAAATCGGAAATCAGTCAGCAAAGCGAAGCATTTCGCAAATGACTCTAATTCCTCTCTTCCGACTCTCC
>NC_051413.1:3841498-3842642 GCF_015228065.2 Penaeus monodon
CCACCCCAGCCGGCCCCCGGCTCACACGCCCGACAGATCAAAGTCCACAGCCTCCCAAACCGAGCTTAGAACCAAACTCGGGGAACAGGAGAAGGATGCGATGGGAGAAGCGAAAGGAAGAAGAAACGGCGGGGATGGCAACACAGCAATCCCGGGAAAATACGGCGGGCCGAGTGAGTCGTTTCCGGTTGAAATGAGCGTCGCGGACCGATATGAAGCCGGGCGTGAGGGCCGGAGGACACCCATTGACTTTAAGGTTACGAAAACAGGTGATTTCGGCGGGTTCAGCGTGACGAAAACGGAGGAAGTGGACCCAATAAACGGATTCAGTGTGACCAGAACGGAGGTGGACCCGGCGAGAGGGCGAGTCGTTGTTAGCAAAGCGGGCGAGGGCCAGCGAAGCAGCTCCGGCGGCCCGGAAACGTCCTCAGGGAGACAGGGGCTTTCGCGTCGCGTGAACCAGCAGGACAAGTTATCTCCCGAAGCAAAAGCGTCGACATCAAAGGCCGAGGAACCGTCGCCCCGCTTGCGCCATCGCGACCCGGGGCCCGAATCCTCCACAAGTAAAAGGGAGCGAGGGAAAATGGAGGATAAAGGAGGTGGGAGCCATGCAGGAGACAAAACGCCGGGAAGAAAAGAAAACCCAGACGGGAAAGAAGAGACTCCAGACAAGGCGCGAGTCCCGCAGGACGACTTAGAGAGTAAATTGTCCCGTCAGGTGGGGAGTGCGACAGTCAAGCCTTCAGCAGCAGAACGCAGCAGAAGTAAAACGCAGACAAACTCAAAAACACAACAAAAGACGTCTGACAACAGTAGTGTCACTCTACGTAATCCAGCCATGACTCCTTTATCCTCAACAAACGGCCCCCTTCCCCCTCCCACTCTCAGAATTCACAGCAGAAGTAGCACCCTCTATCCCGAAGCGAATAAAACCAAACAAACACAGCATGTGGGCGCCGAAACAGAGGAGAAAGTGGACGTCGATGCGAGCATTTTTGACTTGCCCGTCGACGAGGCTGGGCCCGAGAGCAGACTGCATTACCAAAGAGAAATGCCCGACCGACGGAGGCCTCCGACGGCCGCCCCGACGAGGGTCTTCCCGGTCGAGCTTCTTGACGAAGTCGAGGAGCAAAACCCCCTGCCA
>NC_051413.1:3842672-3843443 GCF_015228065.2 Penaeus monodon
AACTTGCCGAAGTCCACCACCCTCTCGAGTGTGTTCAGCGAGGAGTTGATTCCTCCATTGCCGAATCAGTGGGACGACGACTGGAGGAACGCCGGGCCCTCTCGAGGCGACGCGGAAACCGAGAGCGACAGCGACGACGTCCCGCCCTACGAGAGCGGAGATCGCCAGCCGCCCGACATTCACAAGGAAAAACAGAGAACGACCAAATATCAGGAGAGTCCGAAGGCGTCGGGCGGCGCGACCGGTGACCGGAGGCGAGCAGAAGTGCGGCCCGCCATCGGGAAGGCGGATCTGAGGGCGTCCTCGTGGCCAGGGCCAGGCGAGCGCGTGGAGTTCGTGACTGTGGTTCCAGGTGGCCACTGGGACGTTTGGGGAGGCCCAACCCTGTGGGATTCCCTCACTCCCCACTCCAATAACTCCCACACGAACCCTCAGGTGTATTCGGTGTACTGGGGGGACACGGGAGGCCCAGGGTCCCCGCCGGGATGGCCCGAAGGCGTGTGGGTGATTCGGGGAGGGTCCCTCCTCGCAATCATGGCGCTTGTGGTGACCATTTCCGTGCAGGTGGCCCGGGACGGCCCCGCCCACCGCGCTGTGCCCACGGCCGCCGACGCCCTCGCCCGCGCCCACCACAGCCAACACGCCACGCTCGCGACCAACCTCGCCACGTCCCTCGCCTCCGCCCACGTCCTTCTCATCTTCGGGATCCAGGTAAGGAAACTTCCTGCGCGTGCTTCACAATTCCTCTAAATACGTGTGTCCTTGCATTCC
>NC_051413.1:3843864-3843985 GCF_015228065.2 Penaeus monodon
CACAGCGTTAAGGGACCCTTCCACGGTTCTCTGTCGCAAGTGCAAGCAAGGACCCGGGGCCACATCGGCGCCGCAAGACCTGGGAAGTATACATTTTCCTCGACCTGCATTATCCGCCATT
>NC_051413.1:3844062-3844280 GCF_015228065.2 Penaeus monodon
AGATAAAAATAAGATTAAAAAAAAAAGTTGTGATAATAGCGCAATTTGCAATTTTCGGCCGAGAAAGGGAGAGAGAGATCCTTTACGCGTGACGTAAATGCCTCTAGGAACATTCTAATTCCCTCGAAAGCACGGGCAGTTACGCGCCCGCACGCACGCACATATTCCAAGGTTGGGACACGAAGACACGTCCGCCACGACTAAGAGAGACTCCGGGG
>NC_051413.1:3844334-3846185 GCF_015228065.2 Penaeus monodon
CTCTAAAAAAAAGAATGTTAGTTAAATACGGCGTGTCTTTTCCGTAGAGTTATGTATCTATTTTTCCCTCCTTGGTGATTTTTTAACATTATCAAAGAAAGGCAATTTCTTTATTGATGGTGAATTATGGATTGGGATATGATTAAATGGAAAGTAATTTAATCGGAAAACTAAGTGAAAAAATAAAATTCGTAAGGGGAGAGGAAAGCAGGCAAGAAACCAAAGAGGAGAGAGCAAAAACGGAGGGTGAATACAGAGTAAATACTGAATCTTTTATCTTTAATTCGGATTACGCATAGTTGAAGGAATTGTTGCGTTCTGAACGGTACATGCAAGATTGTTTTGATTATTTATTCATCAATGCTCTATTCAAGTCGAAAAAATCTAGTACAGTATTCATACCATAAAGTCGATCTAACGAGGTTAAGTTGACGATAAATTCATATCCATTTCATATCTGCTTATCGGTCTATCTATCCCTCTACCATTTTTCAGTAATGAAAAAATGCATTACCTATGCAGACACACGCAAAGGGAATAGACAGACAAACATCCAAAAGTGCCATCTACCCAACTCATTAAAAAGGGTACACGGATTTAACCATCACTTATACAGACAACCAGACAGACAGATAAACAAGAAGAGGGAGAATTCAAACAACACAAGAGAAACAGAAACAGACTAATGAATGATACAGACAGAGAGAATGACTGACAGACATACGAATACTTAGACACTCCTAAACTGCATGGTGATCCTTCCAAGCAATACAAAACATACTGCGAACGTTGAATGCAATCCTAGCCTTGCCCTCATTATCTCTAATTGGAACAGTCAGTGCTTATCATGGCATACGGATCTGTTTGCACCCAATAAACTGGAGCTGACCCTTGAGAGAAAGGTTAAGGGGTGGAGGGTTCAGGGTGGGGAGGATGGAAGGGTGAGGAGAGGGAGGAAGGGATGAGAGGGCGAGGGGATAGGTGAGGGTGAGGGGAGGGATGAGGACGGGGAGGATGGAAGGGCGAGGGGAGAGAGGGAGGGATGAGAGGATGAGGGGGTAAGTGAGGGTAAGGGGTTGGAAGGGTGGGAGGGACGAGGGAAGGAGGGGGTAAATGAGGGTGAGGGGAGGGGAGGGTAAGGGAAGGGAAAGGTAAGGGCAGTGGAGGTGGAAGGGCGAGGGGAGGGAGGGAGGGATGAGAGAACGAGAGGGGAGGGAAGAATGAAATGATGACTAAGTAAGTGAGGGTGAGGAAAGAGTGAGAGAACAAGGGAGTAAATAGAGATGAGAAAAGGCACAGGTTGAGAGAGGAAAAAAAAAGGAAACGAGGAAGGACCTACAGACTTAGGGGAAGAGTGAGGAGGCGATAGGGATGGGAGGAGAAGGAAGAGGATATGGGTAAGATAGATGGGGGGAAGGGGGGAGCAGGGGGATGGGCAGGGATAGGGAAGGAGACTGGGTTGAGCGGGTTATTAATCGTGTTGCAAATTCTCAAAAGTATAAATGTACAGTTGCTTCCCTTTTGCTAGCTATTTTTTATTCGCGTAATCGTAATTTTCCCTTTGTCTCCTTATCTTCTTGTTATCATTCTGATTTAGGCATTGTAATCACCTATCTTATACAATATATACGTATTATCAGCATTATTCTCTTGTTTCATACTTTTTTTTTTGTTAACGGAATGTTCAATAATGAAAGCTCTACCTTACTCATATCTATAATTATAAATACATTTAACACTGATATTATCACTAACAAAGTTGTTATCGTGGGAAGAAAACATGTTCATAGCTGGATTTGAAATAAGTTCCTTAGACTTTGTTATTTGGTCTTTAGCTTTTAGCATTTTTAA
>NC_051413.1:3846427-3846535 GCF_015228065.2 Penaeus monodon
TATAATTTTCTTTTCGTTTTATGATCGTTTATCTAAGTTTGTCTTTTACGTATACTCCCCAAACTTCTAATTTCTTTGTTTCAATCTATTATGCTTTGGTGATATTCA
>NC_051413.1:3846708-3846857 GCF_015228065.2 Penaeus monodon
CGTCTCCCCCTCTCATTGATTCATCGTCTACTCCATTCTCTTCGTCGTCCTGCGTCTCCTTCCCTCTCCCTCTTTCGAACCGAAATCTCCCCTCCTCTGCTTCATTCATTCTCACTCTTTTATCCCACATTTTATCCTTCCTTCGACAC
>NC_051413.1:3847253-3847502 GCF_015228065.2 Penaeus monodon
TCCCCCCTCGCACTTATTACCGCAATTTCCCGCCGTTTGAGCGGAACATTTTGGGAAAACGTTTATGTTATTCTGGAAGGAAACGTTCGGAGGGTCTCCCATGGCCCGAGATATGCGAAGCTTCCGGAATCGTTAGTTGGAAACGTTTTGTTAGAATGGTTTGTAAATCATCGGCGGTTGTCAGCGTTTGCCAAGTCAGAGGGGGACTGCTATATTTTTCCGTGTTTCATCGTATTTTCGGTGTATGTT
>NC_051413.1:3847532-3847637 GCF_015228065.2 Penaeus monodon
GAGTAAGGGACTATTTGTATGTGCCTCTCCATCTTCCTCTTGTTCGCTCTTTTCGTCAGGTAATTCATCGTTTTTCCTTCATTTTTTCGTTGCTACTATTATATT
>NC_051413.1:3847774-3849405 GCF_015228065.2 Penaeus monodon
ACCCCGTTTTCGTTGATAAAAAAAGACCTACATGATACACCCAAACACACCAACCATGTTCGCCCGCATGAACATGTTAGAGACACGCAGTACACCAAATTCCTTACAGTGTTAATGTTCCACCTTTGAATTCCCAGCGGTGATAATCTTCCATTATTTAATTCACTGCGGGGAAAATGCTCCACCTCTGAATCACCTTCAGTCGTCCTGCTCCACCCTTGAATTCGTACAGCAACAGGGCTCCACTTTCGAATCTCTTACAGTGACAATGTTCCGCCTTTACACTTCCTACAATAACAATGCTCTACCTTTGAATCTCTTACAGTGACAGTGCTCCACCTTTGCATATATTAAGGATATTCCCTGTCAAGGCTGTCTCATGACGTACGTATTATCTCTGGCAAGATTTGAAGCGTGTTAGGACGTCGTAAACCAGGACCTGAACGTTGCAATGGCGACACTAGATTGCAAATGATCAACAATGTCAACCCAAGTCAACGGCAAGGAAAGGGATCACGTCGAAGTTATTGTTATGAGTATTGAGAGGATTTAAAAATGAAATAGTAAGGTTGTTGTTTTTTTCATAAGTGGACTTATGAATGAAAAGATTAATGATGAATTAATTTCGTTTTTATATGGGGACTTTTTAATGAATGGTTAATAATGAGTGAATTTTATCTTCATAAGAGGACTTTGAAATGATAAGTTAATGATAACTTACATATATTACGTAATATTTCCTATTTTAGTAAAGATGCATATTGAATTAGGTATGAAGCCTTTACTATCTTCATCTAACCATGCATATATTTCGGCATTAGAGGATCAGGTCTTAAAAACAGGATCAAAAGGCCTATTTTTAATTAATATGTTTTCACTGATAACCAAGGTCGTGTTCTATTTTCGTTTCAAGCTTTGTGCAAAGTCTATGGTTCAGTTTTTTTCGTGACGTCTTTGCAGTTTATTTTATCATCTAATAAAAGTAAATGAACATTTTCTTTTCGTCACGTCTTTGCAGTTTATTCTATTATCAAATAAAAGTAAAAAAAAAAATCGTGACGTCTTTGCAGTTTATCTTATTATCTAATAAAAGTAAATATTTTTTTTTCGTGGCGTCTTTGCAGTTTATCTTATCATCTAATCCATCTGTTTATCTCCCCAGTCCAGCGGCATACCAAGCATTGCCCAAATACACAGTCCATCGTCCTTTTAGTTTAAGGAACTGTGTTACCTTCCAAAGATATAACCATACTTTGAACGTCAAGAATATATAGTATGTTTTCCTTTTTTATTTTCTCTCTTTCTTTCCCTCTTTTTCTTGTGTTTGTCATATGTGTCACGAAGGAATGGAGTTTGACATTGGACGAAGTATTAACACAGCCGCGCCAACAGTACCGGGAACTTTCAAGAGCTGTTGTTAATGTTTTTAGAAGTAGTTGAGTGAAATAAATGTGTATATTAATTTTTTTCTATAAAAAATAATGTTGACAGAGGTAATGAGTGAAGTTCTAAAAGTTTAGGAGCTTCAACTATTTTATTGTTTTCTTGGTTTTAAGGTAAATTATGTTCTCTTATTAAGCTAGAACAACGGTAAAATACTACAGTGTGTCGATACTAATGTAAAATGATCT
>NC_051413.1:3849776-3849868 GCF_015228065.2 Penaeus monodon
ACGTCCGGGTAAGGGCAAGGGGCGTTGTCAAGCCGGATACACAATAGAGCAGTTAATTGTAGATCACATTAATTATTCAGAACAACACACGT
>NC_051413.1:3850554-3851451 GCF_015228065.2 Penaeus monodon
AAAAAAAAACAGTGAAACCAACAGACGCTGCAAGCTGCCAACAGTGCGTCATAAAAGAGAGGAGGTCAGAAGGGGAATAGGTGAAGGAAATGGATGTTTCTGTCTATTAACTCTCTCAGTGCCCTTGGGGGTATGGGATGGGCTAGGGGGTAGGGGGAGTAAGGATGGGGTATTACGCATCAGTGCCAAGGATATTGGTGGACGAAAAGGTGTAAAGAAGAGAAAGTGGATGAATAAAAGAAGAGGCAGAAGGGCAAGAGAGGAGGTGGATGAATAGACTGGGAACTTGATACTGGATGAAGTGCATGAATAGAGGATGAGTTTGATGAGTAAGAGGGGAGATAGAAGACTAGGAGGGAACACATGAATATGAGGGACGGTAGATGAGCATGAAGGAAAGTAGATGAATAGAAGGAAAGTTAGATGAGTAGAAAAGGAAAGGCATGAGTAAAAAGAGGGGTAGATGAGTAGGAGGAAAAGTAGATGAGTAGGAGGAAAAGTAGATGAATATGAGGCGGTAGATGAGTATGAGGGGAGACAGATGGATAAGGTAGATGAGCAGGGAGGTGAATGAGTAAGAAGAGAGGTAGGTGAGTAGGTGGCAAGGTAGATGAGGAGGCGAGGTAGGTGAGGGAGAACGAGGTGAGTAAAAAAAATATATAGGAAAGACTTAAAAATAAATAAACAACGAAATATAGGTATGTAAAAATTAAGATGAAAGATGAGAGAACGTAAAAGTAGTTTATTCATATAAAAAAAATTAGAAGATTGATAATAAGAAGGAAATCAGGTGTGTAACTTTGAAATATTTAAGATTGATCAAAGAAAATATATAAGAAGGATAGAGGAGAAATACATATAAAAAGAAAAAGAATATTTTCACATTAATCGCCAGGT
>NC_051413.1:3851898-3852493 GCF_015228065.2 Penaeus monodon
AAGATTTTAAAAAAAATGAAAAGAAAATCTTTCAGATAGATAATAAAAGCACGAAGAATAAGGAGGAGAAAAGACAAGGCGAGACTACCCACCCCCACCCCCACCCACTCCCCCTAAGCGCCCTCCTCCCACCCCCTCCCCCTTCGACGCCTTCCTTCCTCCCCTCTTCAACTGCCTCCCCTCCCCTTTGACTCCCTCCTCCCACCCCCTCCCTCTATGCGCCCTCCCCCACCCCGTCAACGCCCACTCCCCTCCCCTCCTCAATTCCCTCCCCTCCTCAGTTCCCATCCCCTCCCCCGTCGATGCCCTCCCGACCCTCTCCTCTCACTCCCATACCCCCCCTAACCCCACCCCTTCAAAGCCCTCGGCTCCATCCCCTCCCCCTCTCGACGCCCTCCTCCCACCCCACCCCATCGACGCCCTCCTCCCTCCCCCACCCCGTCAACGCCCTCAGCTCCCTCCCCCCACCCCGTCGACGCCCCCACCTTGACCCGAGCCGTCGACGTCGAGGTTAATGACCCGTCTTCCACAACCCGCGCCGAAGATACTGATAGATTCTTCGAAAACCTTCTGGAGGAGTCTTTGCCAGAAACCG
>NC_051413.1:3852533-3852614 GCF_015228065.2 Penaeus monodon
GAGACCGGGGGGGTGGGGTAGTGGAGGGATTAGGAGGGGGTAGAAAAATGAGTTTAAGAAATGGTTTGGTTAGGTAGGGGG
>NC_051413.1:3852830-3852964 GCF_015228065.2 Penaeus monodon
TTTACCTATGCCCTTTTCATGTATCTTTGTACGTCTATCTCTGTGTCTGTCTGGCATCACGTGGAAAGGATTTGTGGAACTTCTATAAGATCTCCTGGAAGCTTCATCTTAGATTTTCGCTTCAATTTTTCGAA
>NC_051413.1:3853033-3853296 GCF_015228065.2 Penaeus monodon
TATGGGAGAGCGAGTGGGGAGAGGAAGAGAAGGAGAAGGAGGAGGGATGATGAAAGAGGGAGAGGACATGGAGAGCGAAACAGGGCGAAGAAGGATAAAAGAGGGAGAGAGAGAGCAAGGAAAGAGAAAGGGAAGGAAAAAGAGACGAAGATGTAAGGAAAAGGAATACAGACAAGGAAGAATCGATAAAAGGGTAAGATGAGAAAGAGGAAGAACAAGAGAGGCTAAAAGAGGGAGGAGGCGATGAAGGATGGGAGAAAAAG
>NC_051413.1:3853381-3853470 GCF_015228065.2 Penaeus monodon
TGCTGAAGATGCTTTGGATTCGCCTCAAGATGATAACACATCCTCTACAAAAGGACAAAGACGTAGCCTTGAACATATTGGTCGTTTCT
>NC_051413.1:3853510-3853898 GCF_015228065.2 Penaeus monodon
CTCCTTTGGTCAAAGTTATCTTCTTTATTCTTATATACCTTGTTTAAATATCTTTATCGTTGTTGGTGTTTTTTATTGGTCATTTTATCATTATCTTCTTTGATCGAAATTATCTAATTTATTCATATATATCCTATTTAAGCAACATTTTGCCGTTGTGTTATATTGATAATTTTATCACTGTCTCGTTTGGTCAAAATTATTTCATTTATTTATATATATCCCGTTAAAAAAATCGTTGCTGTTGTTTTTTTTATTGATGATTTTATCACTGTATCATTGTATCAAAATTATTTCATTTAGTTATATATATCCTATCTAAACATTTTTATCGTCTATATCATTCTTTGTTCATTTGATCATCAACTACTTCCCTTCATTAATTTCT
>NC_051413.1:3853931-3854136 GCF_015228065.2 Penaeus monodon
ACGTATTTCTTTTAGTAACCATTTTCCTCTTTGATTACAAAAGGATCTCAATAAATACTTTTATTACGACCATATATAAACCTGAAAGTGAAATTCCGGTAATAAGATGAATGTAAATGAGCTTTTAAGGAAAAGGAAAACCTGAAATATAGACAAAAATGTACAAGAAAAAAAATCATGTATTACGTTTATAATGAGAAGGGAA
>NC_051413.1:3854198-3854321 GCF_015228065.2 Penaeus monodon
CCGACGTAATTTTCTGTAAAAAGGTGAGGATATAGATGATCAAATATATTAGATATAAAAGCATATGATTAAGATATGGGCAGACGAGAGCGTTAGATATAAATATCAGGTAATGAGGCATTC
>NC_051413.1:3854549-3854735 GCF_015228065.2 Penaeus monodon
TTGTTTTGAATTCCTCCACCCCGCCCTTTATCCCGTACCTTTTATCTCTCCTTCTTTAAGCCCCTCCCCCCCCTCCTTTTTTTCTCACAGCCGCAAAACACATTTCAAATATTTGCCATCTTGTGGGGATCAAAATAATTTTCGAAATCGTCTCTTTTTCGTTGTGATCAAAGGAGGTTAACGGGA
>NC_051413.1:3854830-3854901 GCF_015228065.2 Penaeus monodon
GAAGAAATCCCGAGAAATAAACCTCAGAGTGTCAAGTATCTTAACACAAACACTTCTTTTCACCTTTATTT
>NC_051413.1:3855008-3855559 GCF_015228065.2 Penaeus monodon
CTTCCACTTCTAATACTTTCTACTATATTCCATGTCTACCTATATCCTCTCTCCCTCACTCATCCTCTCAATAAAGCCGTTAAAGAGAGGCTTATAAAAGACACACTCGTTGTCTTGCAACATTTACCTCCTTTTTCCACCCTCCACCCCCCCTCCCCTTCCCCTTACCTTTCCCTTTACCCTATTCTTTCTGTTCTCCTTTGCCTCTTCCGTATCAGTTTTTTTTCTTCGTGTCTTCACTTTTCCTCCTCCTGTTTTCCCTTCTCTTCTCTTCTAATTCTTCCTTCCTTCTCCTCCCTTCATCTCCCCTTTCTCCCCTTTTCCTTCCTTTCTCCTTTAATCCCCCTTTCCCTCTCCCTTTCCTTTACCTACCTCCCCTTCCCCTTTTCCCCTCATTTATCTCCTAATTCTCCATTCCCTCTCCTTCATCTACCTCTCCCCCACCCCTTCTTCCTCCCCCTTCCTTTTACTTTTAATTCCCTCTTCCTTCTCCCCTCTCCCTTCATCTACTCCTTCCTCCCCCACCCCCCCTCCTTTCCTGCCGTCCATCG
>NC_051413.1:3855586-3855840 GCF_015228065.2 Penaeus monodon
GGGGGGGGGGGGTCTTTGAAGTGGAATCCTGTTTTTTCTTCGTCTTCGTATAAGATGGTCTTTGTTGTCGCTAGAGAAACTTATTAGTGAAGCTCAAAAGGATTCGTCCTCATGCCTCTCTTCATTTACGATTGTTTCCCGTCCTTCCTCCTCTCCCTTTACCTCTTTCGTATCTCTCTCCTTCATCTGCTATTTCTTTTTTTGAAAAATGTCTCTCCTCTCTTTTCTCTCCTTCTCTCTTTGATTTTTCTCCT
>NC_051413.1:3855953-3856090 GCF_015228065.2 Penaeus monodon
TCTTTCCTTCTCGTCCTTCCCTCTTCTTTCCTAAACGCTTTTCCATTCTCTTCTTCTTCTCACTCCTTCCCCTCGTCATCCCCTCTCCCCTTCCTCCCCCCTCTTTCCACATACTCTTTTTTTCTCCCCATTTCTTC
>NC_051413.1:3856126-3856286 GCF_015228065.2 Penaeus monodon
TTTTCCCACCCTTTTTTTCTTTTCTTTTTACCTCTTATGTTCCGTGAGGATGTTGACAGCTGGTGTTTTTTCTCCGGATGGTAAGAAATTGTTGTTTTATTCCTCTGTGGTGAAGGCCTTCCATGTTCTTGCTTGTGTGTGTGCTCCCATTGTGAGGATT
>NC_051413.1:3856605-3856794 GCF_015228065.2 Penaeus monodon
TGATGACGCAATATCGCTCATGCTCACGGGACACGTGGAAAGTTCGCCACTTCTTAGGATAACAAGACACGCAATAACTGGGAACGCTTTTATAAACAGTGCCTGGAGAGAAAGGATGAGGATTATTAATCTTGGTAATTGAGGAAATAGTGTGGATGATGATAATAAAAGTGGGTGTAGGAAGTGATT
>NC_051413.1:3856872-3857289 GCF_015228065.2 Penaeus monodon
GCATAAGGTTGTACATGCGCACACATAGTAGTAGCATATAATACCAGAATAAACGAATTTGAGAGAGAGAAAAAATATATATAGAATTAAAAAAAGTGATAGACCATAAAATATTTTAGATACCCATTAAAGATTAACATTGGAAACCTTAATTATGCAAGCATTTCGTGATTTTTAAATGAACATTCCATTAAGTCTCAGAAAATGCAGGATTAACTAACTCATACATGAATCACACGGATTTCTTTTACTCACTCATTCACCGCATTCATTTCGAGAACCACTTCCGCCGAGGTTATCATTTCATGGCTGTTAATTAACAAAGTGTACATTTCAAAAGAACGTCGGACCAGGATGAGAAAATGGGGAGCAGGGGGGGTTCTGCTTCTGGGAGAAAGAGGGAGAAGTCGTTAGTGG
>NC_051413.1:3857951-3858054 GCF_015228065.2 Penaeus monodon
GAAAAGATGATCAGAAATATTCATCTTCGTATATAACTAACTCTATGAAGTGTTGTTATAAATTAGTCTTTTTATATTAGATCTTATCTGTCAGTCCTCAAGT
>NC_051413.1:3858125-3858210 GCF_015228065.2 Penaeus monodon
GCCATGATCAACAAAGACTTGATTAGCAAACTCCAAACATCCTTGAAATTAATTCCAAGATACTGGACGAAGACAAAAGACGAAA
>NC_051413.1:3858354-3858466 GCF_015228065.2 Penaeus monodon
GTCAACAGCCGGAGGGGAACTAAATTTATGAG
This sequence comes from Penaeus monodon, assembly GCF_015228065.2. Classification (NCBI taxonomy): domain Eukaryota; kingdom Metazoa; phylum Arthropoda; class Malacostraca; order Decapoda; family Penaeidae; genus Penaeus; species Penaeus monodon. Next base: position 3,858,387 of record NC_051413.1, read on the forward strand.
TCACAGGTAAACACTCATCGTCTCTGTATCGAGATTTGAGGCTTATCCTTCACTCCCGTCCTTGGATATAAAGATGGAAA
>NC_051413.1:3860049-3860269 GCF_015228065.2 Penaeus monodon
GAAAATACGTCATAAAAAGATCTCACAGAAAATATGAAATCCCACAGCCTCTCCTAGGCCTCTACGCCATGTTTATCTTGCCTGGGTTTTCTCCTTTTATTTTTCCCCTTTTTTGTAACAAGGTTCTGCCCTCACCTCCGTATGCCCTGAGGGAGTCGGATCACACTTCCCCACAAGGAGGGTAAAGGAAAGAGCTGTAGGGAAAAGTTGGAGGAGTGTC
>NC_051413.1:3861103-3861238 GCF_015228065.2 Penaeus monodon
CCGAGAGAATGAAAGTCTTATTTATATCGATTTCCTACTGATTAATTAAATAAGCGAGCATCCTCTTTCATTATCAATTCATAAAAATAATCTTCCCTCATCAAAGAAATGAATAATACATCTGCATTCACCCTC
>NC_051413.1:3861350-3861515 GCF_015228065.2 Penaeus monodon
TGAACCCTTATTTAAATCGATTCGTTTCTCTCCTCTGCTGTCACGTCCGTATAGCCCGTGTGAATTATCCATAATGTATGGATAATTCATAGATGGTTCTTTCAAGTCTTGTTTATTCGTATGACAATGAACGGAAAGATGCCCAGCTGTGGTTCTTTAAATCCC
>NC_051413.1:3861533-3861600 GCF_015228065.2 Penaeus monodon
TCGCTCCTCCCCCTTCCGAACAGCTGCGAGGAGTGCCCTGTGTTTACCTGTCATAAACCGGTGTCTG
>NC_051413.1:3863122-3863274 GCF_015228065.2 Penaeus monodon
AGACACTGGAATATATCAAACCAGTTTAACCTTTTTTTTTCAAAACCGATCGCTCACCCTTTACAGATGACAACACAAAATGGCGCAATTTGCAAACGATATCTTATAGTTAGGCATAAAATCACGGGAAAAAAAGAAGAAAAGCGGTCATG
>NC_051413.1:3863323-3863579 GCF_015228065.2 Penaeus monodon
GATAACTTACGATGCCAATAACCGAACGAACCATTTCGACATTAGAACACGAAATTGTTCATGAATTTCAGCCGGGAGAAATGTTTATTCGTTCTGTTTAGATTTCTGTTTTTATTTGTGTCTTAATAGCAACGAATTTGAAAGTAGGAAAACGTAGCAGTTTGGTCTTTGCAATTTTCCTTTCATGGTTGTCACACGCTCTCCATTCATAAAAAAAGATAAAAGCAGAAGCAACTATGAATACTGAATGAATGGA
>NC_051413.1:3864692-3864817 GCF_015228065.2 Penaeus monodon
TCTCCAAGCCCCCTCTTATTCCTCTTTATCATAAGCAGTACTCTTCCTCCCTTCTCCATTTTTTAAAATTCTTTATCACTTACATTTCTTTCCAAAAACGCATTTTTTTAATTTCTTGCTCCCTA
>NC_051413.1:3864977-3865078 GCF_015228065.2 Penaeus monodon
GACTCGTTTTCACTCCGTAATAAAGGTCAAATATAAAGTGTTTCTCAGGCTTTATGTTCAAATTTCGATAAGCAATGACCGGGAATTAGGTCATATGTTTT
>NC_051413.1:3865142-3865221 GCF_015228065.2 Penaeus monodon
TTGAGGGGGAATCGGAGATGGTTTCATCAGATGTGGAGTGGGGGGGGTATATCTGTCCGTCCTGTTTGGAGTGTTTCTT
>NC_051413.1:3865364-3865809 GCF_015228065.2 Penaeus monodon
AAAAATAAATAAATTAATAAATCGTACAGGAACTCAGCTTCTCAGTGATAACGAGATCATGTCAGTTGTCAAGCGAGAGAATTATTTGTCAGTTATCTGTCAACGTCAATATGTCAGTCAGGGAGGGATGATGAGGCGGGTAATGAATGACTGACACCTTATTAACGTCTTGAATCAAATAATCGAAGGCAACAGTGATGAATTGGATATTGTGTTGATTTGTTTTCGAAATTTAAGTTGTGGCTTGATTCCTGTTTTCTGCTGTGCTTCCGTTTTCTTTTTTGATACTTTTGTCTTCCCATTTTCTTTTTTTATACTTTGCCTTCCCATTTTCTTTACATTTTTTATGTTTTTAGCTTTTTTTGCTTTTTTATGCATTTATTGTAGGGAAAGAGAATGAGAAGTAAGAATGAAGATATTATTAGTCCAGTTTATAAACACTAAC
>NC_051413.1:3865860-3866051 GCF_015228065.2 Penaeus monodon
GGACAGAGTTAGGATTCTGTTTTTTTATTTCTTATTTCTTATTCCCCATCTTTTATGAAGGAAAAAATAAACATGGATGAGGAATATTTACATTGGACTAATGATAAATTCCTATTTAGTATTTGTATTATAGATGACGAGTGTGAAGACTGAATTTAATATGTGTGTACTTAGGCTAAGTAAAGAAATAG
>NC_051413.1:3866351-3866655 GCF_015228065.2 Penaeus monodon
GATTTCAGGAATAGAGTATAGATATAAAGTCTAGATCGGTCAGACTTAATCTATATGTATGATTTTTTCTCTTTTTTCCTTCTTTTTTGAGGAGGGGGAGGGGATGCCAAGGTTTTTTTTTACGGAGTTTACCAAAAAAACAAATCGATAAAAAGGGTCTTTTTCGAGTAGTTCCTTCACATTAAGGTTAGGTAACAGGAACCTCAGTATTTTTACTTATATATTTTACATACTATGATATTTCTTATATTTTCATTGATAAATTTCTCAGGAAAGAATTGATATGCGATCAATTCTATTTCAT
>NC_051413.1:3866832-3866942 GCF_015228065.2 Penaeus monodon
CCTGAAATCGCTGCACAATGACGCCACCTCGCTTTCGTTTCCCTCAAGACGCGTCAAAGACATTTTAAGAAAGTGTTGCTGCGTTTTGAAGGACCGTCATTTCCTTCCTG
>NC_051413.1:3867003-3867084 GCF_015228065.2 Penaeus monodon
GGGGGGGGGGAGATGAGAGGCAGAAACTTCCAGAAAAAAAAAATTTTTGCTCTGTTGTGTAGTTCATGGGTTGGATTATTT
>NC_051413.1:3867926-3868006 GCF_015228065.2 Penaeus monodon
CTGCGAATCCATTATTGATCACGTGAATTCACATAAAATATTCTCTTTACCCGTTGCTTCATTCTCTGCCACCACCACCC
>NC_051413.1:3868665-3868897 GCF_015228065.2 Penaeus monodon
TAGATTGGAAGATTTATGACGTCATAACGTGCTCTCCCTACGAGCAATGACGTCACCATGACCCCGCCCACGAGATGCAACGTGTCTCTAAGCTCCTCCCACTGTTAGTGACGTCACCAAAGCTCCTCCCACAACTTGTGACATCACTCAGTCAATAAATATTTTAACGGATTTCTCCAAGAATCATACACCACGAAATATAAACATTCAGACCAACGAAAAAGTGAAGGTG
>NC_051413.1:3868930-3869019 GCF_015228065.2 Penaeus monodon
CGTTTAAAGAGTAGCAACAATGAAGCTTTGATTTTCGTTCGTTTGATCGTTGTGACGTGAGGTAAAGTTTGAGAGTTTTTTCCAGGTTG
>NC_051413.1:3869979-3870051 GCF_015228065.2 Penaeus monodon
GTAATTCCTTTAAGTGTTACCTGACTGCGCGTTTCTCGTGTGTGTGTGTGTGTAGGGGGGGTGGTTGACTTT
>NC_051413.1:3870174-3870302 GCF_015228065.2 Penaeus monodon
CAGCTGCTTCCCCTCATTTCTTATCAAACCTAACCTTCCATCGCTTGAAGGGAAAAATGAAGATTAGAAACACCATCACAATAATGAAACTCAAGAGTTAAATGTCGATTTATAATAAGCCTGTTTTT
>NC_051413.1:3870355-3870421 GCF_015228065.2 Penaeus monodon
AAAAGGACTTACCGGATGAGACATATCCTATGAAGAAATTAATTCAACAACAAAAAAGATTATCTA
>NC_051413.1:3870452-3870526 GCF_015228065.2 Penaeus monodon
CCACAACTGTTTTTGTTCCTCTATATACTCTGTCTATCTGTTTGACTTATTTATCTATTAATCCTTATATACCA
>NC_051413.1:3870689-3871286 GCF_015228065.2 Penaeus monodon
GCTCCTTTTTCCTCCTTTCCCTCTCCTCCTTCTTCTCCATTTTCTTCATTCCCTCTTCTTCTCCTCTCCTTTTTCAGCCCTTTTTTCCTAACTATCATTCTTCCTCCCTTCTCCTTCCTTCCTTCCTTCCTTCCCTTCTCTCAGCTCCCTTTCACTCTCCCTCCTCTCCATTCCTTCCCCTTTCCTCACCTCCTCCTTCCTTTTTCTTTCCCTTCCTTTCTACTCCTTTCAATTCTCTTCTACCCTTTTCCCTCTTCTCCCTTTCACCTTCCTCTCTCATTCTCCCCTTCCTCATTCCACAAACCATTCTCCCGTCCTCTCTAACTCCCCCTACTCCCCTCCTCCACACCTCCTCCCCTCCTTCCCATTCTCACTTCTTCCCCTCCACCCCTCCTCCCCTCCTCCCCTCCTTCCCATTCTCCCTTCTTCCCCTCGTTCCCACTCTCCCCTCCTCGTTCCCACTCTCCCCTCCCCCCCCCTCCCCACCTTCTCACTTACACATATACCTTTAGAAGATTTAATTTGTTTGCCTTTTCGCCCCCACTTGTATTCGGGAAAAATGTCGGAACGTAAATAGAGGCTCGGTATTTTTAACCC
>NC_051413.1:3871859-3872031 GCF_015228065.2 Penaeus monodon
GAAGAAGTCCTTTTTTTACAACTTACATCCAATTCCGTGGATTTCTTTTTCTTTTTGATTCGTTGTGAAAAGAAGAGCGTGACTAATGTGCGCAAAACGAGACGAAAATATGACGATGTAATTCGATATTTTACTTGATATAACGAAATCATGTGGTATCGTGGCTCTGTTG